>NC_056741.1:1051215548-1051320548 GCF_019279795.1 Protopterus annectens | reverse complement strand
CATGTGGCTGGCATCCTTTTTATTATATACTGTATGTGAGTTGGAGTAAGGTGTCAGTCCCTAGGACCCTAGGTTGTCAGTGCATGTGCTATGCATTACCTCTTTGCAGAGGTCAGGGCATACTGGGCATGCCTATGTCTGCCTACAGGGATAGGCTCAGGAAGTTCATCATCCAAGTCCCCCTGTGGCTGTGGGGACCTTGGCAGTGGTGGAGGGCTGTGTGTCCCTTCCCTGTGATATTTCTGCTGCACCTGTTTCTACAGGATCATATTGTGTAACATGGCACATACTGTAACCATGTGTGTACATATGGCTGGAGAATACTGCAAGGCTCCACCAGATATATCGTGGCACCAGATCTGTGACTTGAGCAGCTCAGACACATGCTCTATGATGTTCCTAGTTTGTGTGTGTGTCTCATTATGGCATTCTTCAGTAGGTGTGTGTGCATTTCTGATGGGTGTCATCATCTATGGTTCCAGTGTGTAGCCAGCATCCTCCAGTAGATAGCCGTATGGGATGTCCCCCAAGGCAAATGTCTGGTACAAAAAAATGAAAAGACCAATGGTTAGACCACAGCTGAAGATAAAAATGGAATAATCCATGTCAGGAAATAAATCACTTGCAGCTTCACAGTAGTACTCCACCATCTCTTGCAACTCTTCACTAGTACCATCCCATAACAGGAAGACGTCGTCTAGATGATGAGATGGTGGAGTACTTACATAGCACCACTGAATTTTTAAGATTCACTAGTCAACATTCCAGGGACTCTATTGAGTTCCTAGATGTTTTGATTAAGAAGACAGCATTAGATGAACTTACAACAGGGATGTATAGAAAATCTACATGGAGAAATAGTATCTTACATAAGACTTGTATGCATCCAGCATCTGTACACAAAAATGTAGTGAAAGGACAATATATGAGAATAAGCCGCTTACATAATACAGATGAAGGCTTTGTGAAGACAATGACTATATTAGAGAAAGACTTCTTAAACAGAGGTTATAGTAAGAAAGACATAAATGAAAGCTCTAAATATACCATTGAAAATAGGGATGGGAGATGTAAACCGCTCTTCTCAAATACTACCGAAGATGTTAAAAGCAAGGAAGGTCATGATTTTAAAGTTAGATTCCCTATAACTTATTCAAGTGACATCAGAAGGTTCTGTAATATTTTTGAGAAGAATTGGAATGTTTTATTGTCAGATCCTGACTTGAGAGAATTGTTAGAAGATAAACCCAGCTTTTCTTTTAGAAATAAGAGGTCCTTAAAAAGGCAACTCTGTTATAAATCCAGAAACAATGAAAGAATGATCCTATCTGATAGGCAGGGGATTTTTCCTTGCAGAAATTGTACAGCATGTGACTATTTATATAATAAATCTACATATAAACATCCTACACTAGGATTTATAATTGATATAGATTTTTATGCTGACTGCAGAACACAAAATTTAGTTTATTTCAGCTTCTGCACTGTCATGCCTTTTATATAGGCAAAACCAATAGGTGTCTAAAGGAGCGTATCCTTGAACACCTTAGAGATATAAGAAATAAAAAAGACACAAGTGCTTTAGCAAAACATGTGGACAAAGAAGATAGGGAACATATTTTTAATTTCATGGTTTTAGAAATAATAAATAAAAGTAAGAGGGGAGGTGATATAAGGAATAAGGTAGAGGAAGCAGAACAAAGATGGATTTTATTACTTCAGGCAGATAGGTCTCCTGGATTGAACAATGCTGTTTCCTTGAAACCTTTTTTAAAATCCAGACCACTAAAACATTAAGTAATATGGATTATTACATAAAATGTGTCTGTTATATATATATTATTTCATCTTATGCAGAATATAAGGCAAATTAATGTACTGATGTATGCAATTTTAATTAGTGTATGTCATAGTTCTATATGTGTTTTCATTGGGTGAACCATATTTTAAACACCAATGTTTTAACTGTTTTTATGAGTGTGAAGAAGCGATTAGCTGACTTAGATCGCGAAAGCGCTTACTCTTGTTTAATAAAGTGGTGTGAAACTGCAAGTGAACCGTTTCCTACCTTGACTAATACATCTCAGTTACATCTTTTGGTTTTATAAAGGGCACTACTGTGAAGCTGCAAGTGATTTATTTCCTGACGTGGATTATTCCATTTTTATCTTTAGCTGTGGTCTAACCATTGGTCTTTTCATTTTTTTCACTTGAGGTGTATACCAGGCATTTATCCAGCTTTTGTTTTCTTTCAAATGTCTGGTACAGCTGTCAGGCATGCCAGATGTGGGAGTCATGATAGCTGCTAGGGCTAACAGCACACACATTCATGATAATGTCCTGGGGGTTGCACATGACCTGGAAGTTGATGGAATGATACCCCTTGCGATTGACATAGACCCTACTCATTTCACCAGGCTTTGATGTGCACATGAGTGCAGTCTATGGCACCCAGTACCTCAGAGTAGTATGCTACGTGGTGGAAGAGACAAATATTGCTGATCCTCTCCTCAGGTATATGGGGTAAATAAATGTTCCCACTGGCATGCACTTGCATGGCATCCAGGAACTGGGGGAGTACCCTGGATGCAGATGCCTCTAAAATCCCTATTATGTCCCCAGTTGGTCTTTGAAAAGTACCTGTAGCTAATATTCTAAGGGCTACATGTACCTTTGTTTCCAGTGGGATGGGTTCCCCTCTGGTGGCTCTAGGTCTGAGTTGAGGTCTACAGAGATCGGTAAGTTCTTGTAGTATGTCCCTGTCCACCTTGTAGTGCTCTATAATCTCCAACGCATGTAGCCCCTGGAAGGTCACCCTGGGCCTGAACACTCTTCTCCTTCTCAGTCTGGGTTTATTGCCAGCATCATCATCTTCACTGACCTCAGCCTCAAGCACATACAGATGCAGCAGAGCAGCAGCACCCCTAGCATTTTGTCAGTTAAAATTCCCAAGTGTGTCCTCCAGTGGTACAGAGTATGTGTGAAAATCAGATTGTAGGGTGCATGTATACTTTATAGTGGTGTGCTGTAGTTGCAGCCTGTGTGATTGGCTCATTATGCTGCATTCCACATGACAGGTTTATAATTGTGGTTTGAATGGGCCAATGTCTGTTGAACAGGGCTTATCAGTCATTTCTACCTGATTGTCTTTCCCAGGCTATTTTTTTTTTGTTTTATTTCCTCTTTCTTTTACTGCTGAGCAGTGTGGTGCACCGTGCAAGCCCTCGGCGCTAGTGTAAACAGTGCTCAGCAGTTTTGACACTCCCCCAACCATGGGCACACTCAGCTTTTCTTAAACTAGCTAAAACATGATCAGCAGCAAGAGACACACCCACCTCCTTAGCTGTTTAGCTGTGCTTAGCTGAGTGCAAAAAGGCACCGTTGAGCTCCAGTCTGCTTTAACATAGTGTGATATATCCCATTTTGATGTCAGCTAACTGTTCTATCACTACCTACATGCTTCTAGCCCTGTCACAAGTTGTATCTGCGGTCAATGTAGCCCTTTTTGCTATTCAGTAACCCCAGCTCATTTACACATAGCTAACTTGAGTATACCCTGGATACTTCACTAATCCAGGGCCTGCTTCCATAGCAATCAGTGACACCTGCCATTGTAATACTCTGCATGCTGGGCACTATAATGCAATACATTTGAAAATGTCTACTTTACACTTTTGTTCCATAACAGCATGTTTGTGCTTTGCTGGGCACAGCACAAACGTAATATATGTATTAAAAAATATATTAATTTTTAAATGATTTGCATTGCTTTCTGGACACATTAGCCATGGTTTTGGCCATTTGCATGTTTATGGTACCATATCCAACCTTTTTCTTCAGGCTTTTACAGCCCCTGTTTAAAAATTACAGTCTGGTACACGGTTTCTATCTGCGTACATTTCTTAGACTAACATAACACCTTTCTGCTTATTGTATAGCAAATCAATCTCATCTGCATAGTTTTCACCAGCTTTTGCATTTCGCAGACACTTCCATGTCCTCACACTCATCCATGCCCCTCTGTCCTGTTTCCTGGATCGCTCGGTGGCCATGTTCTATATTGGGGCCTTAACACTATACCTACATAGAGAATTCCTCCGTGTAGGCTTTATTGAATTTTACCATATGTCTAATTTGGTTATAATTATTCAAACTGTAATTGTTTTAGTATTATTGTTAAAGATTGCACTATTATTGTTCCTAAAATGCTTGATACTTTTGAGTTTTTGTGCTTGGGCCTCCACTGAAAATGGGCTCCTACCCAGTCAGACTGAAAATGGGCTCCTACTCAGTCAGACTTTCCCAGTAATCAAATGTCATTAAATAAATAAATACATATATCATCTTGTTTTTAAGGCCATTTACTGACTAGCAATTGGGTCTCATTGCCTTTTTTTAAATGGAGAGAGCGACTATTTTCAGATATGCAAAAATACACTTTTATGGAGGTTTATGGAAAGCTGTACCTGACTACTAAAGTGCATGTATATTTTATTGGTGCTATAAACATGCTAATAAAAAGAAATGCAGTAAACAGAATGGATTATATAACTACATACTTTAAATGCTTATCATTCATTACAAGGCACATAGTATACCTGAAATTTTTATTTAAAAGTGTTTTTCATTTTTTCAATTTAATAAATTAAGACTATACTGCATGCAATTTATGGTTTACTGTTTTGTTTTAAAATCTCTGTCTTCCTGTAGATTTATTTATTATGTCACCCCAAAAACTCCCACAGCTTAATGATACCCACTACATAATTTGTATTTATTTTTTAATTATATATTTTATTTGCAGGTTTGTCAAAACTAATTCAGGACCATATTTAATAGAAATGCAGGGGCACTGTTTTGTTAAGTGACATGCTCAGAGTCACATAGTAGACAAATAGATATTGAGGGAATCAAACCCAGGAGTTCAAGATGAAGCTAGCTAACAGTTCACAGCCTTAATCCCCATCAATGAGCTGGCAGATGAAGGAATTCATACTTGAATGTAGTCAAAATGCATAAATAAATCGCTTATAATATTCAGTCACTTTGATTGTATTTATTAATTCATTTAACTACCCAACTCTAGGCTAATACCTGTTGTAACTGTTGAACAATCAGTCATTCATCAAGCTATTTTAGAGTAGATAGGAACATATATTTATCTATGAGTCAGAAGGTGGCAAAGCCAATATACATACATATATATATATATATATATATATATATATATACCACACACACCAACACAAACACCCCACAACATCCCCAAAATCTTAATAAACACGCCTACCTAACACTAAACCCTCAGTCACCCTACCGCTTGCCTACCACTCCCTAACCTAACCTCCTTTACCCCCCCCCTAATCTCCTACCCTAACTCACTTAACCCACCCTCCCACGCCTCCCTAACTCCTAACCAACCCCCTACACCTAACTCACCCTACCCTCCCCTATAACCCCCCCACCTAATAACTAACCTCCCCCAACCCACCAGACCACACCCTTCCAATCCTCACTCCCCACTGCCACCCTAACGTCCGTATACACACGCGCCTACTCACAGTTTTCCCCATCCCGGCATCCTCGGCGTTGGTGTCATCCATGGTCGTCAGTCGGTCTTTCTGCATTGTCGATGTCTGCCACCGCGATTCCTCGTCCGGTCTTCGCTTTTCTTTCGGGAGTCTCGAATTCGCGCTCGTCGGTCTTTCTCGCTGTCGACGAAGTCAGGTAGAACCATATATATATATATATATATATATATATCAACATATTCTTTTTATATCTTGAACATCTGAGTGTTATATGCAGCAAATGCTTCAAACATATGTTCAGTGTAATATTCAAGAAGCAAAATGTAACAGCTTGCCATTATCAAGTATTCATTGATCGGCACATTATAACAAGGATCCAGCTATGGCCAGCGGCTGAAATACAAATTTTCATTACTAGCAGTTTGAGTTGATTGATTTTTCTCAAGATTGCTAGGTAGTTCAGGAAAGCATCTAAAATACTACTAGCTTATCATTGTCTTGTGACATTGAATACCAAATTAGCATCAGACATTATTTATGAGCAGATGTTTATATGAAATTAAATTAGATTTCTTATGAAGAGATGCTTCAATAAAATTTGATTAGCATAGAAGGAGCCTGTGTAATTTAACATAACATTTTACTGTGTCTACAGTAATTAGGTCAGATCAGAGCTTCAAAAGGAAGAAGTAATGATTATTACTGTTTATTGTCTTCAATTAGAGATATGAAAATCAGTAAATGTATGGGGAAAAGGATTCAGTCATGCCAGGAGGTAAAGAAAATTTAAAGGCATGCCAATTACACTGCTCTAAGAAGTCATCCAGACTCAACCTGTTTCTCAGGACACAGAAAGAGTATACATTGTTTACAATAATAAAAAAAGTCACGTTTGACGATAAAGTATTATTCATTACATATCTTAGGAGCAAACATCAGTTAGAGTTAGGCAATCTCATATTACATTTTTAATTTAAGTTAAGCATGCATATAGTCAGTTCTATTTTTGCTTTCAGTCTTGGCTCATCTTTTGTTTAATATTAAATCAATGTGGGCAGATTCCTTAAATTAGTATTCAAAATAGTCTTTTATTATATTTTACATTGTTCAACATTTATCATTCCACTAGAAATCCTCACTTTTATGAACACTATCAGTTCTAAGTAGCAATAGATTTAAGTGGTTCGAATTGATTAGGGTTTCAATAACTGGCACTTTTTTGTAGAAAAACAAATGGAAGGTAAAATGATAAATATTTAGCAGCAGAGTAAAGTAATTTTGTCAAAATGACAGGAACTTCAAGAATATATCTGAAATATGTGTAACTTAAACTGATATTGTGATATCCAATGTCATACTATTCTTTAAGAAAAACGTTTTCCAGATATCAGAAAAACTTGGATGGCACAAACTAATTAAACAGCCAATAGAAAAATGAGAGTTTTTGTCCTAATAAAGTGAATATCAAGGGTAACAACAAAAAATATCACAGTTACAAGTTCATGGAAATTTTTGAATACCAGTGTCCCTGTATCATGTTAAAAATTCCTTCCCAAACTGCTTAAGTTGAAAGTGTTTCACCACCTGAACAGTGTGACAGGGTACCTAGATAAACATGGATGGAGGTTATAGTCTGAGAGATGCGAATCTCTGCAAAAGTAAATTAATAACAAACTCAAAAATAATGGTAAAGCAGTAAAGCTCATACTACCATCAGTAGGAGATACAATCATTAGCTGAATAAGCAGTGTGAGATGGCTGAGTAGTGATTTGCACTGAGAGGTAAGGCATGTTGCATATTTATTATCTATTTCTTGCAGTGCAGTTGCCTTCTGTTATGGCTACATATGTGTAACCACATCATTAAGAAGTGCCAGTGCATGGTTTGGCTCTAGTGCCATAAAGCACCATATCCCTGCTGAGGTATTTTGAATATTTGCAGCATGCTGCTTACTATATAGGCTCACCATGCATATCCTGAAAACAGCACAGCAAGAACAACAAGAAAAGATAGCAATGAACTGCACAGTAATGTACAGCAAATAAAATCAGGACAATCCCACAGATGTGTTTGATGGTCCTTACATATACATACTTCAAATGGCCTTGCATCACTTAGCTACTTTACAACTGATTGCAAACAGCTCAAGTACAGTAAGTATTATAATGTATGCACCTGAGCTGGTAAATTTACAAGAAACTATTACAATACAAAAAAAAAAAAAAAAAAAACATCATTTTGCAGGAATGAAGTTCCCCTGCATCCACATCCCCTTACATTATTAATGTAGTACTGAGTTTATTGCACTTTGGAGAAAGAATGACAAAAATTATCACGTCTTGATCTTTCTCTTAAGTGCACCTACCTGAGACTATACAAAATTCACTAATAAATCAGCATATAAAATCTCAATTTACTGAAGTATGAGCAAAAAATGTAAACACAGGACATCTCAATCCAGTGTCTGTTCAGAGCAAGTGTCTATAAGTTATGTCTGCAAGATGACTGCTGCACCTGATGTCCTTCTATGTATCTGAAGTATCTTAGTAGCACGGGACTGTTAGAAGAGCAAAAGATGTAAAAGTTCCATGACAAGAATGGCAGCCACTATGCAAGCAGAATACATAATGTAAACAAAATGCTTGCATCGGTCAGGGCATGTATGTGACTGCTATATCCATAGCTCATAATTTGGTGACTTGATTGATATATCCCAGAGTAAATTAGAAGCAGTCAAAAATATATCAAACTGTGCAAGTTAAAAGGCAGAAACAGATTAAAATATTTTCTGTTTTTACTAAGTGACTTATTGTTCTCCATTAATTGGCAGGAGTTTATCAGTATGTTGGCAGATGTCAATCCTCATCCTACTGCTTGTACAGATAACATGACGTACATTATTGCTGCACACATTGACTGATGCTGTACAAATAAATGACGCTAAGAAGAAGGAGAAAACATTTAATTAAATTAGTATAAACATATTTTTTTGCTTATTTACCTGCTAATTATGTTTCATTAGATAGTTCACACTAGGCATATAGTCATTTTTCACTGTAGATGTAATGTAATAATCAATAATGACTGGAGGAAATTTTGTCAGGGTAATGGGAAACTATGCCTGTTGATTCATGGTTAGCCTTGGTATTGTAAGTGTGAACATTCTGTGAGTAGAATGTTTGGATGAGTATTTAATGACTATAAGAACAGTGGCAGAGGAATTTACCTACATTTCATCAATAGATACTATATGGTTATCTGAAAGGTAAATTTAAAAAGCAGTCAATAAAAAACTTCAAAAATGCCAAAAAAGTATTTTTGTAGTGAGGAACATATCCCCCATGTTGTGGATAAAAGCCCCACCACACACAACTCTCCTAAATTATATATGCCAATACCCCAGATGTGCCAGAGTAAAACTTAGCACAACATTAAATTTTCAAACAGGGCAACACCAATAGAAGGGGCTTCAATGATGCATGCATAGGTCTTACAGAAGGACAATAATTTTGTAAAGTAGATACTGAACAGAGCAGAAATATGCATGGTATGTACAGCCAGCTGATAATGAATTCAAAAGGTACAATGGCATTGTCTGAACTCAAGAGCACACATGAGCTGGCTGAATAAAAAGGTCAATGAAATGAATGTGGACATGGCAGACATATAAGAGCTAATAAAGATATAGATATGTGGCATTCCTGTTGGAGTGCAAAGGGGTTTATTTGTTAGAAGAGGAGGGGTAGTCAAGGGAAAGAAAGAGTTAAAAGAAGAACAATTAAGGAAGTATTTCAATGAAACATGGAAGAAAGAAAGAAAAGAAAGAAAGAAAAAGAAAGATGGCAAACGCACTGGTTGAATCACATACAGAATCAGACAGGACTTTTCTCAAGAGCAAGACTATACCTGAATGCAGTCAAGTACATGTGTTGGAAATCAGAAGGTATTCCCTATATAAGTTATATCAACAGCTGAAAGAAATGTTACAAGTCAGACATGAGGTCATATATGATTTTGTCATGTCATCCTGTTCTATTTCTCCATATTCTCCTCTAAGAAATACATTTCAGTACTAAGGGGACTTTTAAAGCTTTCTTGGATATATATGAGCAGTCAAAAATAGAAGGGATATGCAGGAGTCTGATTTTAAGCATCTTTGATAATGCTTCAGAAACAATAATTGATTTGTCCAAAAAAAAGAATGCGGGATGGCAGAAAGAGCCTAAAGAAATATTTAATGAAACATGTTTCTAGCAGTTAGTTTAGAAAACAAACTCTGAGATAATAATGAGCTCCTTCCTGTGACCAGGGTACAGGGCTTGAGTCCTTCTATTTTCATTTACCTACTGTGTGGGTCTAAGCAATTTACTGACCCAGACAGTACTTCCAGGTTGCCCAAGAAAAGGAACAATTTCTCCAGTTAGTTTACCTGGTCAATAAATAAGTAAAAAAAATATTGTAATTGAAAGCAGAGGTACTTCTTTGTTTATTGGAAAAGGTATAGTAACTTTTTTTTTATTCTGGGGAAGTGACAACTGTTCCATATACAGAGTCTGTAGAAACAAAAAAGATGACTGTGCTTTTGTTAATCGTTAATTGTGTAAGTGTACTGAACACAAAAAGAAAAATATATCAAAAGCTACAGTGCACTACATGAAAAAATAGGGTAATGTGCTTAATGAAGTTAACAAAATTCAGAAAAAGCAGACAATTATTTTACTGAGTAAAAGCAACGATTATATGTGGAAGATTTATAAGGGATGGTAAAACACTTTAAAATAACAAAAATGAAATAATTCAAATGAAATACAAAGTAATATAAAGTCAAGAATCTGCCAAATCTGAGGAATCCATAAGACAATACAAAAAAATAAAAGTAATAGGAGCAAATAGGGGAACCTCACAGATTAATAATGCAGAACTTCAGGAAATTATTCAAATACAGCTCTGAGGTTCTAGGAGAAAGACAACCCCCAGGATTCACAAAGCCTCCGTGTAAGAGTTATAACTCTTACACGGAGGCTGCAGTTAAACGGAGTGATGTCAGCATGCTTTGCATATTCATGAGAGCATGCTGAATCACACCTAAGTCTAACACGGTCCGTGTAAGACAGTAGGGGGCGTGTCTGTAGGCTGAGCCCTGCAAGCGGACACGCCCCCAGAAGTGTAAAAGTGCCCAAAGTAAACACCCACAACAGAGTCCACGGAAATGTGAATAAACACAACACAACACATGCCCCCACAGACTATGAACATAAGATATATATAAATTAACATGTTATATATTTTTTTTAAATTGTAAAGATGTTTAACCGTGAGTGCGCTCGTTTGCGCGGGCGTGCCCGTAGCACAGCTACAGTTAGCAGTCAGTGGGAAAGCATATAAGAACTAAATATGCAAAATAAGCCAGAAAGCAATAGCATAGCGGTAGAGATGTTGGCTGAAGAGCAGGCATTCATGGTTCAAGCCCCCACAACACCAATTTTTTTTTTCAAAATAAGCAGGAAACAAGTCCCTGACAAATATGTACACATAAAACCCCAATATATGTAAAATGTAATGAAATAGCCCATTTATATTGAAGACATGTGAGGTAACAAAAGAAGAAAAAATGCCAGATGTGCTCATAGCTGAGCTACAGTTTAACAGAGTGAGTGCATGTGCCCGTAGATGAGCAGTGGTTTAACTGGTGCAAAATGAGTGCCCATAGCTGAGCAGTGGTTTAACACGCAAAATCTATGTGCCCCTAACTGAGCTGAGCGTAATATGCATGCCGATAGCCAAATGAGGCTTAAACCAGTGTACCTCGTTTGCACGGAGCTGCGCACCGCACAAACAAGCTAACCGACGGGCAACGTTGAGCAAGCCGTATCAAAACTGCCTTTACACAGACACACCCCTCAGCATGTCTAGACAGTCATGAAAAATAAAAAGCAGTGGCCAGGTTCGAACCCAGGATACTATACACTATAGTCAAGGTACAGAACCACTAAACCATGACAGCAGTACCTGTGAATGCAATAATAGCTAATATATAGGAATGAATACAAACTAGAGCATGACAATGCAGGTTTACTGAAGTTGATACAATTCCAAAATGGCCAATCACAGATATGTGCGGGAAAAACGGACTATATAAGCCCCATAGGCGGGAATACACAGCATAAATGATTGTAGAACTGACCTGCAGGCAGAATGACAGGAGTAGGAGAGGGTAGTCGCTTTTGAGCACAGAGGTGGGGTGTTGAGGAGTCCAGGTACATGGTCTGGCTCCTAGTCCATCATCATGAGGCCCAACTCATGCAGGGCCAGGTCCTCTGGGGAGCAGACAGGGCTGAGGCGTGGGACCGGTTGGCTCATGATCTCACCAGTGCCACAGGGATTCCAAGGACTGGTGAACAGGTCCGTCACCACCATGCGGACCTGAAGAGATGCAAGCAGGACCAACTAAACCTTTGGATCCAGGAGGCCCAGCAAACACCCAACGCCCCACTACTGAGTAAGTAACATTTAATTATGTATGTAAGAAATTAAACTAGCTGATATTATGGAGAATTGTATTCCAATATTACTTCATTTATATTACAGCTGCAGGTGTCCGTTCTGTAAACCGCAGAGCCTATGGCGATAGGCTGGTGCGGTTGCGCCACCAGGCAGGTCAGTAATCCACTACCAGTAACTGTAAAGAAATATAAAAGTGTGACAGTCAGCAAAAGAGTGCAGTGTAGTCAGTAAGGAATAGAATCTGCAAGTAACAGTGTGAAAGTGTATGCAAGTATTGTTTGATTACAAAAGTGTGTTTCAGCCTGTAGGTTTAACCTAAACATGAAACTGTCCAACATATATTCTGAAATAAAAATGCCCTGCCTGTAAGAAAATAGTACACAACCTGCAGCAGGCTGAAAAGTATAGCTGCAGAAGATGATGAAAGCACGTGAGAAATATGTCCCTGTGGAAATACTGAAACATGACAGAAGTGAGACTGCTGGAAAGGATTGTAATAACTACTGGTAAAACATGTCAATAAAGCCTAGAAGTACCATCCTGAATAGTAAAATGAAAGCAAATGAGAGAGTGTGCGAAAGTGTCATGAATCCAGCAATACAGTAGTAATAACCCCTGAATAAAGTATACTGTAGTCAAGACAGAATGAAATGCATGTGAGATTCAAAACCAAACAGCAAAATCTGTTCAAAGTGTTGCTGCATCTGGAATGTGTATCCCAAAATCTGGATATGTTGCTCTCAGTCTGCAATATGCAGATAGGATGTTTGTCTGATATACCAAACATCCACACTTGTCTACAGCTATATAAAGCAAATGTAGCAGGATGATGTAGCTGAACAAAGCTAGATATGAATGTGTATGAAGAACCATAAAATGTATATTGATGTTGCAGTAACAGTCCTATTACCAAGTTGAAATAGTTATCATATAGGAGACTGTAGTTAGAACAGTAGTGTGTATATAACTGTAGCTATTAGAAATGTACAGCATATGTATTGTTATTCGAAGGTGTTAATATTACTTTCTTCACCCCACCCTATAACCACATATAACCCCTTCCACGTGAAAATGGTATGTGCAATCACAATTAACACCCCTGGACGTTTGTCCTGTTGGGTCATATATATTTGCATGTCTGTTGATGCATCTGCCCTGTTCATACATCCACACCTGATGGCCTGTTGCCATCAATTAACCCTGCATGTTGTTGGACTGTGTATTTCTGTTCAAATTATGCATGTTTTATGCACGCTGTTCAATGGTGTGAATATCTGGGTGTTTGGTTAATGGGAATACTAATGCATGCTGTTACAACTAATTGTGAATGGTATTATATGTCACTAACCCAAACTGTCATGACATAATGCAAAACATAGTACGACAGGGAAGGCAGGTTCCAGTGGACCCACCTCTCCCACCTCAGCTGGCGAGTGCACCTGGCACTAGTGCCGAGTCCGGACCATCCTCCGGTGGCCCTGTGCCACCTGCGGGTGGAAGTGCTGCAGGGGATGGGGCTCGCCCCCCCCTCTGCAAGTGTGGCCGGAGGAGGACCACCACTCACCCTCCGTAGCATCCGGACTGTGGTGCGTAGGGAGATTCGGGACTCTGTTCTCGAGCCCCTATGCCAGCTCGAGGCACGGATGGCACAACTAACGGGCATGCCTGTTGCCCCGCCTACACAGCCCCCAGCACAGCCCTGTCCTGGGCAGTGAAGGAACAGTGGCAACTGCCTATGGGTGGGGATATCAGTTCCACTGTTGCCATCTGTGGGCTCATGGGCTCTGGATATCCAAACCTCCATCCCCGTCAATTGTGTAACCCCCCCACATGTGTCATACACCACCCCTGTATGCGTCTTGTTTGTCTTGTCTGTTTACCTACCCAACCTACCTCCCCAGCTCTACCGACTTCCTTCACCTGACATACCACTCTCACCTGAAAAAAAAAAAAAAAAGGGGCACTCTGTACCCACAAAAAAATTACGCCCCATACATAGCTGCCCATTCCGCACACATGTCTACTGGACATGGAACCTATCAATTTCAATTGGCTGTACAACAAGTATTATTGTTGTCCTGACACCTCTCTCAGGGGTGGAAGGTTTCAAATGTCACACCAAATTACATACATATGCACAGCTGTTGCTGATGAAGAAATGGGCAGCTATGGGCCTTACCTACATCCCTCCTGCACATCCCAAGTTTGTTTCCCTACTGTCTTACCCTCTTTGTGACCCCTTTCTCACCACTTTCCTGTCTCCCCATTTTCTTTTCTTTCAAAGAAAATAGCGCGGGTGTGTGCAAGAGTAAGCACGTTTAAGCGGTTGTAAGCGGGTGTGCGCGGAGCTAACCGCCAGTGCGCATGCGTGAGCTCCGCGCAAACCAGCGCTAACCCGGTTACAACTGCTTAAAAGTGGCTTAGTCATTTTGATTGACAGGTCCTCTACTCAGTTCAAAAGCAAAATAAAATCCCACTGCGAGTCCCGAACCCAGGACATTGGAAACAGTAGTCTGCATGACTTACCACTAAGCCATGACTCTTATAAAAGAACATTGTGCTAAAATAAATATATCATGTAATAGTAGGAATGAATGTAAAGGGAAAATAGATGTGTAGTACACAAAGCATGCCATTTAGAATTACTATCAAAACTAGTGGATTTCCATAATAGTAGTGTGTGAACAGAAACAGCCATGCTAGTTGGAAGCTAGTAGGTAATAATGTCACTATAGCACCTTGCAAGCCACACACATACTCACAGCAGGATAAGCGCTGCCCATACCCCACAACCTCTTACAGGAACACATCTGGACCAAGTAATAAAATATGTGGAGCAAAGGCCCCAAACCAGGGACACATTACAAATAATGTTACAACAAACGCAGACAGTTCAGAGAGTAACAGGGTCTGCACTTTGTGGGATGTTTGGAAGGGTATGCAGTCTGAAACTTGAATGTTTGTCACCATATTCTGACTTGAGCCCAGAGTGACTTGCCAGAAAAAGGTGTGCATGAGATATTGACCAAAATATGAGGCAGAAATGTGGACAACCTGCAAATATCTGTACACATGACGGGTCTAACACCACCATATTTGAATAGTTAAGAGCCTAGACATAGTAACAGTGAATGACTTATAGGGATGCCCCACAGACCCCATGTGAAATGTACAAACAGGAGGCAGAAAGGTGTAACACATGCAATGGTAACTATGGAGTCCTGAAAGTATTCATCACTTGCATGGCAGAAAAAGTGTAGTAATACATATGCTCATGCTAACCCACAGTCACAACTGCAGCATGCCAGACATTTTAATGGGTGTACCCCACTGATATGTACCATTCCATGAGGCACATAACAGATGAACCTGAAAGTCTCTGGGGCCTGCTCAGCAGCATACTCAAATACCCTAATAGATGTCAAGGACCACCCCATGGCCAGACCACACTGCATGCTGTAACACCCTAGCAGATATAGCAAGCATTCCAAGGTGTGAATGTACATGGAAAATAGGTAAGCTACAGCAGCACGCTACAGTCAAGACACCTATCAGGCATACAAGTAGTGACTGTAAAGGGCAACTATTGAAGCCTTAGCAACAAAGTGCAAGCAAAAGTGAAAGGAAAGCACACACACACACATTAACAGTAGTAGTAGTTGCAGGTGTCAGTGTACATACACAGTTAGTACAGGAAACTGGAGAAATGAATGGAGGAATGTTAATCTACAACACACCTGGAAATATGAGAGAGATACCAACCTTTACACTCACAGAACATTGTCCACAGCATAACAGCATGGTCCCTGCCCTTAAAATATGAAAGGGTTACGCCTATCTCACATACCTTTTTATAGCACTGTTCTGAAATCACAGTGAGAACTACAATCAGTACACAACTGGCTGCATGCAATTAGCAAATGCTGGCTAACAATTGGTGCAGAGGCCATCACATGGGCATATGCAGATACCTACAAAAGTATGCTCTACTCCCAGTCCACACATGCAATACTTTCATTGCACCCTGAGAAGGACGTGAGAGACAGACAGAGAGAGAGAGAGAGAGAGAGAGAGAGAGAGAGACAGAGACAGAGAAAACTGCAATTAAGCAGACACAAACAAATTGTTCAGCAACAGCTACCTGAAAGCTGACAACTGGGAAGTGGAGCAGCAGGACAGAGAACCAGACAGCAACACAAGCAGCTGTGACAAACACAGGTAGTGTAAAGTAATACTATAAAGGTCTACATACTGTGAACCCTCCATATGTGTCATTGGTCTGTATCCATATGTATATGAAGATGTGTAAAGGGCAGGGGACATACAGCAACTATCAGTGAAGGCTGTACATACATCTGTATGTGAAAGCATCTATGTGCACATATCAGTGTTGGTTGATTGTAGGTTGTAGTGACATGTACAAAGTAGGTTTCACAGTTATGTATGTTTAGCAGTATGTTAGTGTGTGTATACAGTATGGTAGACAAATATGTTGATATACCTGTCTAACATATGGATATGTATGTCAACATATGTATGTGTATATATATATATATATATATATATATATATATATATATATATATATATATATATAATATGCATATATGTATATATACAGAGAGAGAGAGATGTGGGAATACATAGACAGATGTAGATAGAATATTGTACAAACATATCTATGTAATGCACACATACAGATATAGATATATGTAGATACACATACATAGACAGACTGATCTGACTATCTACAGGTATGACTGTATATGGCGACCTGCAACACAGCCTGTCCCACCCCCTCTGTCACTCACACCCCCTCTGTGTCCCCCCTCCACATCTATAGCAATATATGTACATCAATATATATATATATATATATATATATATATATATATATATATATATGCCTATATATATATATATATATACATATAGATATATACATATATATATATATATATATATATAGAGAGAGAGAGAGATGTATATAAATTCTGAGTGAGGCACATGTGTACAGATGTATTGCAACAGGTGCCTGGTGACAAAGGCATGGAGTGAACACCAGTGTCAACACTTGAGTACCATACCACATTCCAGATCACCTACACCAGTAACCACCAGATATGTGATTGGCTGCCCACCACTGCATGTGTCAGGGGTGAATAGGGTCATAAATGTGTACAATAGTGGCCCCAATGATATTCACAGTGGCACACTATCCCTGGAATACCTGCACATGGTATGTGTCAGCGGACATGGTGTGTCAGCTATGGACATGTAGGTCGGTGTACCCCTCCACACCACATAATGGATGCCATGGTATGGACCTCACATGACAGCTACAGATATGGAGAAGGATACAGTGACATGTACAACACTGTCAGAATGCACTCAAACACATTACCAATGCACAGTGACTGACAACACCACAGAGTACACATATGCTACCCACATAGAGGTTACCACTCCCGGATTTACATATGTAAGTCACACCCATGACAGATGTCCTACAACCATAGTAACACCTCACACCATCCACACCTACATGTCTGCTGTGTGTCATCTGTGCCACTGCAATAGAGTGCACATGGGGAGGTAAGAGTTCCTACCCACAGATAAGACATATCCTGCAATAAACCACACAGTGTTAAGAAGCAAGACTCCCCATGAGTACATGTCACACATACCCCTGCTGAATGTTAGTCAGATAGGTAATATGCCATATGAGTCACCCTGTGTAACAGTGTGACAGCAGCAGGTACCATCACACCACATGTGTCACAATGGTCAGGGTAGCAGAACAGTATGCTGCTGTAGTCCCAGGGGCAATAGCATATTGTATAGTATTGTATTGTAATGTAATGTATTGTGTTGTATTGTATTGGTATGTTGAGGTGCCTCCTTCATGGAGTGGAACCACTGCTGCTGTGCGCCAGTGTACAGGTACATATCCTGTAGTCAGGCTAGTGTTACATAGCACTTCTATATGTGTGTTTAGCTCCTGTCAGAGTTTATGTAGCATGCAACTGGGGATACCATCAGGTCCCATTCATGTTGTGTATTCTGCTGTCCTGACGGTGGCTCTCACCTGGACATCTGTGATGACAGGGAGGTTACAGTCAGCTGGGATAACTATGTCTTATTTTGGGGAGAGGCGGGTGACACCTGCACTGAACCTGTCTGCCACAATGTTGTCGATATCTGTGGTGTCAGTGAAATATTTGTTGTTGTGTACTAACTATGGGCATAGAGGATGGATCCTGACCAGGTTGCTAACATAACTGAAGAAGGCCTTCTGGTTATCTGTAGTGTCCCTCTTGATTTCCCTCTCAAAGTTGGCCATGGATTTTGTATGATGAAAAATAGATCCTTACTAGTGCTGCTCAGACATGCCCTCCCTTTATGGAATTATGCTCTGTCTTGCAGTAGCTTCCATCTTCTGTAATACAATCTGTCTATGGCTGGGGTCCACCAGACAGGATGCTGTCCCTTTGTGGAGAGTGTCTTGGTCATATATGGGATTGCATGATCCATGCATTCTCGGAGATGTCTGTAGAAAGCAATTGTGTAGGGGTCAACATTGTGGGTTGTATCTGCCACTGGCCCAGTGGGCTGAAAGGATACCATGTCACTGTTACAAAGTGTAAAGTTTGTATCTGTAATGTTATGCACTATAGTCGTTTGTGCTGGTGGTGGAGGTGGGATATGTATATCCAGGGCAATCAGTGTGTGGTCAGCTCACAGTAGTTGATGATGTAAGCCATACAGTACCTAGATACAAACCCCCAGAGTGAGGAGGTGCTCTTGACCTGAATCAGTGTTCTGACTGCTGGGGTTTTGTAGTATGTCATATGGAGTGTGCCAGGTACTGTTGCACAGTTGCTGGCTGAGCACTGATACCTGGCCATCTACATGTGTATCCACCAATAGACAGACAGATGCTACATATGTGAGATATGTTGTATCATAACAGTTGAGTAGCATGTGTAGTATGTGTGCCAAATTCTGCTGACATATATTGCTGATACCAGGTTATTTTCTTTCCCAGGTACATGGCCCACCCGCGGAATCCCACCTACTCCACAGCTGAGGATGACGAGATACACCAGAGCCTGGTGCGGGATTATTCAATACTCTTTTCCCGCACCAGCCAGAATCAGCAGGAGAGGGCTGCACTGTGGCAAGACCTTGTCTGTCGGGTAAATGACTTAGGCACGCATAATAGGACATATGAGCAGGTACGACATCACTGCAGTGATTTAATCAGACATGTCCATCAGCGTGCATTGGATATCCACAGGCAACAGGTCGCCACAGGTGGTGGGGTGGCTACACATCCCCCACTCACCAGACTGGAGGGACTACTCATGAGTGTAGTGGCTCCAGTCCGCCAGCAACAACAACAGCAGCAGACATGCATTATGATGGAGGCTGGAGCCACGCAGAAGCAAGACAGTGAACGTGCAGGTAATATGCCATATGTATAGTTGACTGTTGTGTACACTGGTAGTTAATGCATGTGCGAGGTGTGTCCTTGGTTTGTAGCTGTCACCATAGTATTTAATGTGCAAGTGTGATATCCTCAATATTAGCAGCTGACCTGTGAAAGGTGGCTGTTGTACTACTGACCTGTATCAATCTCAGTAACAATGGCACAGTTGTGCCCACTGACATTAGTTTCTTCACGTCTGCAGGACCCTCTGGTATAACAGCAATGCAGCCTAACCATGCTGGTGAGTGTGTATTAACAATTCCTGTAATAGTGTTGATAGTAATAGTACTATTTGGCTCACTTAGTAGTGCTCTTTGTATGCATGTAGGTGTGTCTGTGTCTGTGTGTTGATATCATGCATACTGAGTACTGTACAATTGTGTGAAACTGTGTGCATGTGTGCATCTGTGCATCTGTGCATGTGTGCACCTGTGTGCCTGTGTGCATGTGTGCATGTGTGCACCTGTGCACGTGTGCATGTGGGCATGTGTGCACCTGTGCACCTGTGCATGTGTGCACCTGTGCACGTGTGCACGTGTGCATGCGTGCATGTGTGCACGTGTGCACCTGTGCATGTGTGCATGTGTGCATGTGTGCACCTGTGCACCTGTGCATGTGTGCACCTGTGCACCTGTGCATGTGTGCACCTGTGCATGCGTGCATGTGTGCACGTGCGCATATGTGCATGTGTGCATGTGTGCACCTGCGCATGCGTGCACCTGTGCACTTGTGCGCATGTGCACATGTGCATGTGTGCACGTGTGCATGTGTGCATGTGTGCACCTGTGCATGTGTGCATGTGTGCATGTGTGCATCACTGGTAATGTGTAGACATTGTAAACTGTGTTTCCTGTTTCCCTCCCACAGGTTCTGTTGCTGCTCTGGTGTCATGTAGCAGGGAACCTGAATCAGGTGCCGTGGGTACTTATAATGATGACATCTGTGTAATGGCACAGGAAAGTATGCCAGGGTCTGCCATTGGTCAGCCGATTGACAGTACACAGCTGTCGACCCCATCAATGCACACAGTTATCCTGCCAATACACCCTTTGTCACCAATGTCCCTAGGTGATGGACAGCATACAGTGGGCATTGACCAGGGTCATGTGGTATCTGTGGCACATGCCTCCCCACACAGCAGCCATGGGCATGGCCCAGAGATGGTACCACATAGACAGATGTCCAGGGGTTCTCGTGGGAGCATCCGTGGGCGTACTGCCCCTGTCAGACGTGCCCACAGAGGTCTTACAACCTCAGCTATGTTTCGGGCTGTCATGCAGGTACAGTCACGTATGGAACGGTACACCAGACAGGGTCTGAGGGAGCTGACAGCATGTCGCACAGCCATGACTGACACTATGCGTGACATTGCAGCTGCCATCCGTGATTTCACCGATGTCATAGACAGACGTTGTGGGGACATATTAAACCGGTTCCACAACTACATGTCCATGAGCCAGGGTGATGGTGGGCGGTTGAGGCGTCGATGTGGCCGTATGCCAGCAACAGCAGCAACTGGCAGTTATCGCGGGTGACAGCAGGGCCGCGGCCACCCCCGTAGTGCCAGCAGCAGTCCCAGCAATGCTGGGTCTGTGCTGTCATCAGACCGCCCCAGGAGACCACGTACACGTGGCTCTGGCCAGGCCCGACAGGGATCTGTGTCCAGTCAACGAACACCTGCTTCTGATGACAGTACCCAGTCTGGGTTGGTACCGGATACGGTCCGTAGCACCCCTGTAAGGCACAGGTACCGTGTCCGTGGCCAGAGACACTGATCTGTATGACCTGGCAGGTACAGTCTATGGCTGTCCACAAACACCAGTATATGGCAGCCATGAGGTGGAACTGTGTGCATCCATACACACATGCGAATTGACAACACCTAGGGCTACCGCATACATGCACACACTGCATCAACATTGCCCCACCTTCTACTGCTGTCCCTCACCAACACACATACACATACATGTCAATTGGTGGTATCGTTGGCTGACTCAGGCATACCAAGTTCACACCCTGTGCATATGATGAAACTGTGCCACCTCCTGCAATCTGTAACAACTGTGCAGGTACAGGTTAACATGTTGCTGATGCACAGGGTGACCACATAGATGTGTAGTAATAGTATCATGTTGTTAACAGTACAGTGTGCTGAATTAATTGTGGGTATATCACAGCATGCCTGATGCAGTAAGTGTGTGATTGTCATGTCCTGTTGTCTACACCCATGGTAAGTACCATAGTGTATCATCTGCACATGTTGGCATACTGGTGGTAATGATGTCAACAGAAGGCTACATACATAGGTAACACAGGGGATAAGGTAATGAATGTAGTAATACACAATGATGGACATGTAAATTGCAAGTGGCATGTTGCCCACAATGGACTCTGCAATGCAGATGTTTGAGGATGTTGATATGTGTGCAGTACTACACAACTGGTACAGGACACACAGGAGCACCCTAGCACTGCATGCTCACATCTCATACCATGCTAGACAGCCCCAACACACATAACTAACTGTCACAGGAGGGATAGTCCCCATATATGTCAGGGATACTGTGGTGGCAGGCCAGGTAGCATACGTCCTACTAAGTATGGAACCACTGAGTGAAGGCTCAGTGTCTATTTGATATGTGTATTACCGCAGGTATGAGCACATGGGTTTCCATCCAGTTATTGTACATCCTGACAGTACATGGTCTGTACACTTGTGTGCACTGAGACTGGACCCTAGCCATCTGACCTGTGTACGTCCATGTACATGTGCATAGTGCCTGCATATTTGCAGTGTTACCTACTGGAACTGGTACAGCTTGTTTGTTGTACAATGGACTACATGCAGCCCTGTTTACTGTAGCTTTGTTTGCATGCATGTTTGCTTGCAATTACCCTGGAATACTGATCACACCTGCAATGCATAGTTATAGAGCTTCTGTGGACTCCTAGTGCCATCTGCATAGCTTACTATATGTATGTCCATGTCCCACTTGACAGGATGTCACTGTTTGTCCTGTTCACATGTACATTGCCTGTGACACAGTGCATATGACTTACCTGGCATGTGTCCACGTGAGCAGTCATATATGCTACTGCTAACTAATCACAGGCACTACACCTTCACATATTCATCTTCTGTTGAACTACCTGCTTCGCTAGGGATGGCCTGCACCTGTCACCCCTGGGCTTTCAGATATTGGCAAAGGCTCTTGATACCCCCATAGTGCCTATGTTAGGCAAGGCTCAAATGACAAACCCACCTTCATAGGTATCACAAGGGATAAGAAACTAAGAGTAATGCTACCCAACACCAGAAGTCTAAACCTCCAGATGCATGCACCCAAAACACTCCTTGGCATGGAGAACATCGATATCTGTGCAGTAACAGATGTCTGGTTCAGGGCTACTGAGAGCACACCAGCACTACCAGGTTTAACCTGGTTGATTTCTTTGAAACAGTCACCAAGGCCATTGACGAGGGGAAGGTGGTTCACACAGCCTACCTGGACCTTGCAAAAGCCTTCACAACAATACCCCACTTGGGCATTCTAGAGAAGCTCACCATCTTAAATATAAGCCCCTATGTCACTAGATGGATTGCACAGTGGCTCAAGGACAGAACCCACATGGTTAGAATTGCTGGAGCCATGCCAGACTCAAAACCAGTTACGAGTTGTGTCCCACAAGGCTCAGTCCTGGGACCTCTCTTGTTTGGTATATATTTATTGGAGGTACAGGCCAACATGGACGGACTGTGGCTGACCAAATATGCAGATGACTGTGAACTGGCCACCATAATCGACTCTCCAGCTGACACAAGCATCTTCCAAAGGGGCATCATAGAAGCAGACAACTTGTGCCAGAGCCATGGCCTTCAGCTGAACAGTGTTTAGAATGGGGAATGTGCATCCTGTAGTCTGTTCACCTAGTTGCCAAAAGGGGCATTGTCCTCACACACACTAACCCCCCTCAGCCAAAACCACACACTTGCCATTTGCAGGATTCAAACCCCTATCTGACTATGTTATGACACTCGAGACAGACACATCAGCAGAGTGTGCTATTTACATTACTGGGAAGTTTCGCTTCTCTTGCTGTACTTATAGGGTGCTGACATCATCAGTGTTTAGAAAGGGAAATGTGCATCCTGTAGTCTGTTCACCTAGTTGCCAAAAGGGACATTGTCCTCACACTCACTAGCCCTGTCCTCACACTCACTAGCCCCCCTCAGCCAAAAACACACACTTGCCATTTCCAGGATTCAAACCCCTATCTGATTATGTTATGACACTCGAGACAGACACATTAGCAGAGTATGCTATTTGCATTACTTGGAGGTTTTTCTTCTCTTGCTGTACTTATAGGGTGCTGACATCATCAGTGTTTAGAAAGAGAAATGTGCATCCTGTAGTCTGTTCACCTAGTTGCCAAAAGGGACATTGTCCTCACACACTAACCCCCCTCAGCCAAAAACACACACTTGCCATTGGCAGGATGCAAACCCCTATCTGCTTATGTTATGACACTTGAAACAGACACATTAGCAGAGTGTGCTATTCACATTACTGGAAGGCTGTCCTTCTCTTGCTCTACTTATAGGGTGCTGACATCATCAGTGTTTAGAAAGGGAAATGTGCATCCTGTAGTCTGCTGACCTAGTTGCCAAAGGGGACATTGTCCTCACACACACTAACCCCCCTCAGCCAAAACCACACCCTAGCCATTTGCAGGATTCATACCCCTATCTGACTATGTTATGACACTCGAGACAAACACATTAGCAGAGTGTGCTATTCGCATTACTGGAAGGTCTCTCTTCTCTTGCTGTACTTATAGGGTGCTGACATCATCAGTGTTTAGAAAGAGAAATGTGCATCCTGTAGTCTGTTCACCTAGTTGCCAAAAGGGACATTGTCCTCACACACTAACCCCCCTCAGCCAAAAACACACACTTGCCATTGGCAGGATGCAAACCCCTATCTGCTTATGTTATGACACTTGAAACAGACACATTAGCAAAGTGTGCTATTCACATTACTGGAAGGCTGTCCTTCTCTTGCTCTACTTATAGGGTGCTGACATCATCAGTGTTTAGAAAGGGAAATGTGCATCCTGTAGTCTGCTGACCTAGTTGCCAAAAGGGACATTGTCCTCACACACACTAACCCCCCTCAGCCAAAACCACAACCTAGCCATTTGCAGGATTCAAACCTCTATCTGACTATGTTATGACACTCGAGACAAACACATTAGCAGAGTGTGCTATTCGCATTACTGGAAGGTCTCTCTTCTCTTGTTGTACTTATAGGGTGCTGACATCATCAGTGTTTAGAAAGGGAAATGTGCATCCTATAGTCTGTTCTCCTAGTTGCCAAAAGGGACATTTTCCTCACACACAATTGCTATTTGCAGGATTCAAACCCCTACCTAACTATACTACAACACTTGAGACGGAAACATTAGCAGAGCGTGCTATTCACATTACTGGGAAGTTTCCCTTCTCTTGCTGTACTTATAGGGTGCAAACATCATCAGTGTTTAGAAAGGGAAATGTGCATCCTGTAGTCTGTTCTCCTAGTTGCCAAAAGGGACATTTCCCTCACACACAGTAACCCCCATCAGACAAATACACATACTTATCATTCGCAGGATTCAAACCCCTACCTAACTATGCTATGACATTTGAGATAGATGCATTAGCAGAGCGCACTATTCGCATTACTTGGAGTTTTCCCTTCTCCTGCTATTCTTATAGAGTGCTGACATCTTCGGTGTTTAGAAAGGGGAATGTGCATCCTGTAGTGTTTTTTCCTAGTTGCCAAAAGGGACATTCCTCTCCCACAAACTTACATCAACCCCACTCATTCAGAGCATTTGCAGAATTCAAACTCCTACCTAACTATGTTATGACACTTGTGCCGGATGCATTAGCGGAGCACGCTATTCGCATTATTGGGAGTTTTCCCTTCTCCTGCTATTCTTATAGAGTGCTGACATCATCGGTGTTTAGAAAGGGGAATGTGCATCCTGTAGTGTGTTTTCCTAGTTGCCAGAAGGGACATTGTTCTCCCACAGACTTACACACACACCAACCATTTGCAGGATTCAAACCCCTACCTAACTATGTTATGACGTACGCATTAGCAGAGCGCGCTATTTGTATTATTGGGAAGTTTCTTTTCTCCTGCTGTACTTATAGGGTGCTGACATCATTGGTGTTTAGAAAGGGGAATGTGCATCCTGTGGGGAGGCAGACACCAAGCACACTCTGGCTTAGCTGTCATTCCCTAGGGCAAACAGCCTAGTGTTGACCTCTACACCCATATGTTTAATTGTCAAATGCACATTATTTGTTGCTGGTGGACTGTTTGCACATCTTTATTGCCATAGCATTCCCTGTTTGTATGAACAACTTGTGCATCTGTGGAAGATGTTTGCATATGGGAGGGATCCACTATATCACATATGTCTCTGTAGTCATTTAACTGTGTGCACTGGGCAGACTGCTGTAATGTGGTTGGTTCCTGGAATAACACATAAAAATACCAGATATGTGTGTCCAACTGCTAAACTGAGATTTGGCCTAAGTGTGTGAGCATGCCCAGTTCAGCCTTCCCATGGCATGTTGTCTGACATATGTCTCATTTATCAAAGTGTGTGAGCATGCCCAGTGTGAGCATTCCATATGTTGGACTCTGCAGCCCACCACATTTGTGGATGAGTGTTAACTTCAACAAATATCACCCGTTTATGGTTGTGTGTTGTGTGTCATGTTGTGTAGTTACTGTACAACTGCTTTGTGTGTGAACACAACAGGATTATACTGTGCCTGCAGTGTTTGCATGGGATACTTTGCATACAGTTGTCAACATCCTTTCACACTGACCTAACACTGTAGTACTGTATAGTGTACTGGTAGTACTTTGACTGTGGTGGACAGTATCCTGGGCTTTAGTGCTATCACTGCTTTACATTTCGATAGTGAGCACAACAGCCTGGTTAGGGGCCAGTTGTGTACATCTGACCATGTTGCATTCTGTTCAGATATGAACTACTTAAACCAGGCTTGTCCAACATTGGTAGTGTATTCCACAACATAGGTGTACATTTGCAAACACTAGCGATGTGCCCTAGTCCATGTCTAATGCTAGTTGGAGAGTGTGTTTGTCCTTCAACACACATTGTAAGTGGAGTTTGCCATGACATATGTCATGGTTAGTATACTGTGCCTCTGTCTACCTGTGACATGACAGTGATACCCAGGATAAAGCTACCATCTCCCATCCACTCATCAAGATTCCTATTGAGGAAGATTGATAAGTGACTCTATGGGTAGCCTGTACTGGGGTTCACTCATGGGTGGGGGTGGCTTCTGTGTTATGGATCATGCAGTACAGCTTGTCCTATGTAGGTCAGTGCTGGGGTTCAGGTCTCTCATGTGCATAGCTCACTGCCATTCAGATTGTACAAGGTGCAGCATGTTTATTGATACCAGCAACACATGGCATCTGTGCAAGCTCTTTGATACTCCTGGTGAGGTACTGTTGGGGACTTTACGGTTGATGGAGATGTCTGCTGAGGTACATCCCACAGGGGCTATTGTAGTCAATTGTACCGCTGATGAAGGATGACTGCAGAGCCACAATGACCTCCCCTTATCTAGATCTGACAACCTTCACGATTAGGTGGGTATATGGTATGTTTCTGTAAACACTACAGCACATGTTTGTCCAATGCAGGATATCTATCACCTTGTGTCCCCAGGTCTCTCATTACATGTTAACTACATAATGGGTTAACACCTATGTGGTAATTGGTGGGCACTTACTCTATATCCACGGGGGTTGACTATACACGTTTCTGCAATTAGCTTGCTGACATGGCTATGGCACCAGTTGTCTGTTTCTATGTGGCCCTTTTGTGGGATGCTTGTGTAAGCTGGTGGATCATATGTGGTGAGCAGTTTGTAGTCCTCTGCAAACATATTCGGACACAGTCCTTCCATATTTGCCTGTACCTACGGGACATATATACCAGACGAGGGAGATCCCAGGACCAAGCCTTGTGGGATGCCAGTTATATCTGGTTTGTAGTCTGACATGGCTGCAGCATGTCTGACCATGTCTGTTCTGTCCTTGGTCTGGTTTGCAACCCCTCTACTGACATAGGGGTTTATATTTAAGCTGGTGAGCTTATCTATAATGAACACATAGGGTATTGTATAGAAGCCTTTGCAAGGTCCAGCTACGCTGTGTGGACCACATTAACCTCATCAATGACTTTAATGACTGTTTCATTTGAGTCAAACATGTTTAGAGGCAGGATCTGCACTTTAGAAAGCCACACTGGGTAGGGTCCGGTGTCAGTAGGCCCCCAATGTCTTTATGTCTGTGGTACATGCTGATCCTTTCCATAGCTGTGCAGACCGAGCTTCTCAGGATTCTGGGGTAGTAGTTTTCAGTATCCATTCAGGCAACACCTTTGTTAAGAAGGACCACTGTTGTACACTGCTCTTTGGGTACATATTCTGTGGTAAGGCTGACATTGAGCAGTAGTGTGGTTTGGCATTCCATTCATCTTGGAGTCCATGTTGCACTAAGCCCAGGACACCATCTCATACCATTGCTGCTGTGTGTTTTGCTTTGTAGATGTTGGCTGTTACCTCAGCATCTGCAATATCAGGGGGCCAGCAGTCTGCTGGGATAGATATTCTGCATTCGGGGGGGGGGGGGGGTTTGCACTGCACCTGCCAGGATGTATGTTGGCAATATGTGTGTGTGTTTGTGATATTTGTGTGATTCAGAGCATATCTGTGAATTCCCAACATGGTTCCTACCATCAGTTGTGAAGGCCTTGGGATTATCCTTAGTGTCCTGTACAATTTGTTACTTCATAGGTTCATAGGTTCATACTAGGCTATCCACCCTAGGGCATTTGTTAGCCTAGCCAAAGTGTGTGTGCCTTTTTCCACCCCTTGCTATGTGAATATTATGGCCATTTATGATTTGCTTTGCTGTGCCTCTGTCTGGACACGACACAGTGAAGACCCCCAGTGTAACTCTACAATCATCCATCCACTTGGCAAGATTCCTGTTGAAGAGTGTCAGTGAGGGGCTCTGCCTAACATGGAGTGGGATTCTGGTCCAGGGTGTGGGGAGCCTCTGGAATATGTATCTGTCCCACCAGCACATCCTATTTCATTATTTGTTGAGGTTGACATCTCTCACTCTCACAGCTCCGATGGATTTGAGTTTTCTGGGGTGGAGCATATCCATTACTCCTGTGTTGGGCATGGCCTTCTACAACAGGCATGCAATGCCTCTGTGTAGGCAGTATGTGACTGCACTCAGCTGGGGTGTCTACAGCCAGGCAGCTTATGACATATATTTGAGACCCTTTATCCTCTTGGTGAGGTACCTTTGAGGTCTTTCTAATTGCTGCAGGTGTCAGGTAAGGTACATCCCATATGAGGCATTGTACTAGATTATGGGTGTGATTAGAGAACAGTATAGGGGTACAATGACCTCTGTTGACGTAGATGTCAATCCTTTCCTGATACGGTGTCAAATGTAAACAGTCTTCCTAGCCACATTGGCAATGTGGGTGTCACATAACAGGTTACTGTCCACTTGTGTCCCTAGGTCCCTGGTTACTCCTTCCATACATAATGGTTTACCACCTATGTGGTAATTTGTGGTACCTTGTATGGTATTTGGTGGGACATTCATACTGTCCAGTGTCTTCAGGATGGCTGGGTGGGGTTCCTGTGTGTGAGAGTGTGGTCTGTAGCATGCTACAGACTGTACAGCAGTCTTGCCTACAGTTAGTTGCACATGGGTGGACTCCAATGCCTTGTGCATTGTCAGTTACCTGGACGTATGGTTGTCTGTGCTGAATATGGATACTCACCCTCCTTTTATGTTTTGTTCCAGGTTTTGGGGCCATGACACATGATACGTGGTATAACCTGGTAGTGCTGATGTGCTGTCAGGAGGCTTGCAGCAGGTTTCTGTCACTGCACAGACATCAATGTTCTCCATACTGGGGATGGCCTTGGGAGCATGCATATTGGGGTTTATACATCTGGCATTGGTCAGCATTACCCTTATGTTTCTTTCCACTTATGTTTTTTAGGGTGGTGGGTCAGTCTTTTCAGCCTTGCCTACAAAAGGCTCTATGGAGGTGGCAAAGGCCTTATCCAATATTCAGACGCCCAGGGGTAACAGGTGCAAGCCATCCCAAGAACAGCTGTGTGGCTTGTCAAGCATGACATCCCAAGCAGACAGACATTGGATCCCCTTGGAATGATACCAGTAAGTGTGCCACTTGCTATGACTGATCATTCCGTGTTTGTACTGTGGCATTATTCTTGGTAAGGGTAGGATGCTGCAAATGGTGAGTGTTATACCGGCCTGGACTACATAATCAGAGAGCTCATCTATGTCTCTTTTCATGTAGTCTAGGGAGGTACATCTCAGGTCATTCACACCAGCATGGACTATGACTGCATCATATTTCTACTTGATTTGGAGTGACCTGCATACTTCTGTTATGTGGCGTATTGTGGCAGCCTACAGGCAGCTTACTGTACCCTTTCCCTTGTTCAGTCTGGTGTGCGGGACAGCAGTGTGTCTGACTATGGAGTCACCTATTACAACTGTATCAGGCATGTTGTATATCCTTCTGGCCTGTGACTGTTTGGCACACCAGCTTTGTGTACTATGTGTTGCATGTGCTATGCTTGGAGGTTGTTTGATTGGGTGTCTGCTTTAGAGGCCTCTGTTGGTGTGCTGTGTTTGTAATTTGTGCCTCCGGGAATGTTTTTCTGTGTTTATGTCTTTGGTTTGCAGTTGTGATAGGTCTATGTGGGACTGTGTTTGTGGTGTGTGTGGTTACCTTCTCCTCCTGACTAGTTTTGGGAGTACTGAGCTGAGGGAGCTCAGACTCCAGTTTGGATAGCTGGTTGCATCTCTCACATATATTTGTATTTCTTATGTGGAGTTGGGGGTTGTCTGTGTACTTGGGGCAGGTGTAACATTGCCTCAGGATTCACAGATTCAACTTGTTGTGGCTGGCCTTAGTGGATTGTATGTGTGGACAGATTTTATTGCCATACTACTGATCAGTGATTACTTCATTGTTTATGTTTGCTCTATCATGTAGTAGCTTCCTCATTCTCTTGCAGGGTTTGGTTATGGCTGGTGTCCACCATGCCAGATTCCTGCGTGTATGGCATTGTGTCTTGTTTTAATTTAGGATTGCATAATCCAAGCATTCCTGGCAGTGTTCATGGAATGGCTGTATTACAGGTTCTGAGGTGTGGCCCATATTTTGCACCTGCACAGGACCTTTAATGGATTCCACATCAGTTTGGAGGAGTGCAAATATTGCTTAACACATGTTTTCCACTGTGGTTTTCTGGCCAGGGACTGTGGTCAGGATTTGTATATCCAGTGTGATTATTCTACGGTCTGGTTTTACCAGTGAGCAATACACTTCTCATCTTGCCATCCAGTACCCATGTTGCTGATTATCACATCCAGTATGCTTACCCCTCTTGTGGGATTGGTACGTTGTTCCTGGGCCTTTTGGTTTATGGATTCTATGAACTTTTGTCCTACACTGTTGGAGCTAGTATAATGCTACCAGTCTATGTCTGGGTATTTTCAGTCACCCAATATAATGTGGTTTGGAGGACTTGATATATTCATGTATTCCAGCATAGGCCAGGTGCAGTTCCTGGTGCTGGGACAGTAGTCTCTAGCAGGCTATAAACTGGGGGGCAGTTTTAGCCACTGTTACTTGACCATGGCTAGTCCATGCTGCTTTTTGTTGTGGTACCAACATGGGGGTGTGGTTATCCTTGACAATTCTTGCTAGTCACCCTCCTTTTGTAGCTTGTTCCATGTTTTGAGGCTGTACAGCACAGTATGAGATGTAACCTGGTAGTGTTAGGGTGCTGTTGTGATCCTTGGCTCAGTTTTCTGTTACAGCACAGATATCACCATTCTCCATACTGGGTGAGTTTAGACTGCATGCATCTTGCTGTTTCGACTTATCCCTTATCTTATTCTTATCCCTTCTGATACCTATGGAGATAGGTTTGTGTTTTGAGTCTTACCTATTCAGGGCACACTGTGGGTAACAACAGCCTTTGCCAGTATCCATACGGCCTGCACTGATAGGTGCATGCCAGTCCTAGCAGGTGGTGCATCATGTCATGCTCAGCATGTCATCCCAGACTGGCACACATTGGATCCCCTTTGACTAACTGCGATACATCCGTCAATTATTGCACTTGATCATCTCATTGTCATGTTGTGGCATGATGCTTGGTGAGGGTAGGATGTTAGTCAGGGTCCTCAGGTGTGCATATAGTACATGGTGTTACATTACTTAACACATAGCATTCATGCCTCTGCTGGTGCTGCAGGGCTGCCTCTGTCGGATGCGCATATTACACTTCCCTGTACATGTTTGAGAGCAGGTTGTGTCATGTTAGGCATCCTTGTTACTATATGAGTGAGTCAGAGAGGGGTATCATTCCCAGGGTTCCTACTGAGCCAGTGTATGTGCTATGCATTGCCTCTTTGCCAAGGCCAGGGCATACTGGGCATGCCTCCTTCTGCCTACTGGGGCAGGCTCAGGTTGTTCCTCCTCCGAGTCACGCTCTGCCTGTGATGGCCTTGGCAATGGTGGGGGGCTGTTTGGCCCGGCCCTATGCTGGTCCTGCTGCAGCTGTTTTCGCAAGATCATATTATGTAGCATAGCACATACCATGACAATTTGGGTACATGTAGTTGGTGTGTACTGCAAGGCTCCACCAGATGTGTCCAGACACCGGAACCGTGACTTGAGCAGCCCAAACACACGCTTTATTACATTACGTGTTTGTGCGTGTGCCTCATTATGGCACTCCTGTTCAGGTGTGTGTGCGTTTCTGATGGGTGTCATCAGCCACGGCTCCAGTGCATAACCTGCATCCCCCACTAGGTGTCCATGCGGGATGTCCCCATTGGCAAATGTCTGGTACAGCTGCGTCAAATGCCAGATGTGGGACTCATGGTAGCTCCCAGGACAGCCAGCACACACGTTCATTATTATGCCCTGGGCATCACACACGACCTGGCAGTTGATGGAGGGGAAGCCCTTGTGGTTGATGTATGCCCTACCCCGCTCACTGGCTGGTGCTTTGATGCGTATGTGTGTGCAGTCTATTGCACCCACTACCTCAGGGTATTCCGCTATTTGCTGGAAGAGACGCATATTGCTGGCCAATACCTCACGGGCATTGGGGAAATATACATGATCACCGACATGTGCTGACATGGCATCCAGGAACTGGTGCAGTACCCTGGAGGCTGATGCCTGTGATATCCCCATCATATCACCAGTTGGTCTCTGGAAGGTACCTGTTGCTAGTATTCTTAGGCCAACACATACCTTGGTTTCCACTGGGATGGGTTCCCCTTCCCCTCTGTTGGTTCTGTGTGTGAGGTGTGGCCTGCACAGCTCCACTGTTTGCTGCAGGAGCTCTCTGTCCACTCTACTATCTCCAGCTCATGCAACCCGTGGTAGGTGACCCTGGGCCTGTACACTCTTCTCCGTCTCCTCACTGTGGGTTGTCTGGCACCATCTGCATTGTCACCACCCTCAGCAAGTCGCCTATGTCTCATTATGACAGCTATGGCAGCCCCTAACATTTCTGCTCTGAGTTCAGCTTTTTCAGTTTTCACTTCTGATAACTTAACTCCTGTCTTGCAGTGTCTCTTGAGAGAAACATCCTGCACTGCTGTTTGCAGAGTTTTAAGTGCTGGGCTGGGCTACTATTCTGCCTGTGTAATTGCCTGCTTCTAATTGTTTTCACCTGCTAGCTCCAGCAGTATCTCCTGCTAGCTTCCTACTAAATCTGTTGCTTCCTTTTTCCTTTCTGTTTCCTCAGGGTGGAGCCGTGTGTAAACCAGCAGAAACACGCTCACAGTGGCTTACATGCACGCTCACATACTTACACGGTTCAGAATCTGCTTATTCAGATTAAAATGCATGCACGCCCACGCAAACAGTGTTAAACATCTCCCAACACGCTCCCACATGCTCAGTCTGTCTTACACACATGCACACTGCCTTACTCGCGCTTCATGGCGCGCACATGTGCACATACACATCCAGCAAGAAACTTTGGTGTAGGCAAGAGTGTACACCTTCCATTTCTTGACTTTCTCATGCTTAGTTAGTGGCACACCTCTTTCCATGATATCTGTTTGATATCTGTCATGTAACTCTGACCTCCAATGAACTGCATTTCTTTCTACCATTCCCCTCTGTGATGTCACCTATCTCCTACTCTGTTCCTCCCCCTTCTGTAACTCTTACACTACTCAGACTGTGCTCATTTGCTATGTGACAGTGGAATTCAGTATCCTTACACTCATTTGCATCAGATTGCCTACTAATGCTTAGTTACATGTCTTAGACTCAGCTTCCCCCCTTAGCAACCACTACACGGTGGCCATGTTGGTTTTGGTCTGCTGGTCCCTGCATTGACATTCCATGTATTGCATAAAACCTACATTTGTAGGTTTACAACCTTCGTTTTTATGTTTTATACAGCGCAGCCCGTTTGCGCGGGGCTGCGCTGGGTTTAAACATCGGCAATCGCCGAAAATAAAATTATATTTTTAATATATTTGCATCAGGTTACTTTGCCAATGGCCACATATTTGGCCATTGGCATGCTGCCTGACACATATGCACCCTTTATTTGGAGCTGACATGGCTCCATTACAGTTTTTGCAGAAACATACTCAGTTGTCAACTGAGTACATTTCTGCAGCTAAAACGGCTCTTACATGGGCTGTTCTGGGCTTCCTGGATCGCTAATCATCCTCATTTGCATGCTATTCAGCTGCAAGTGAGGTGATTAGCTTATCCACACCCACTCCGTGTAAGAGCCATTTTAGCTTGTCTCTTACACGGACTTTGGGCTGTTCCTGGATCGCGAAGGCTGCATGGAGTCTTACACTACTCTTAGACTCCGTGCAAGCCTTTGTGAATCCAGCCCAACATGAATAACTGCAAAAACATAGACGAAAACAAAAAAAAAGTTGAATGAGGAAAGACTTGCTGAAAGGGATGTAATTGAAATATACATTTTATAAAAAAAAAATGGAATGAAAATTTTAAATTTAAATACAAATAACATTAAAACAGTCTCAAGGAGGTGATTTGGTTAGGGGTACTTGGTATAAACATGCATTGTGTTTTATTTTTACAAGATATAAAGCTGCTTTCTACTGAACAAAGTGTTTCTGAAAAAGATGATGAGCGAATGAATTTGTGTTGTGTTACTGTGGAACAAAGCTGAATGGCAGTGTCAAATGACGTAAAAGAAAATGAATGGAAAGAAGAAAGGTCTGTTCTAAATATGATAGCAGTACATTAATAAATAGATTTGATATATAAAAACATTTTCTTTTTGTGTTCACATGTCACTTCTAATAAGATGATGAAATGTTTAGGGAAAAAGAACCTTTATTTTAGTCAATAAAGCATGAATTTTAGGCCAGTAATTTGAACAGTGCTATTTTTTTACAGGTGCTTGAGGTGAAATTCCCTGTGTGTCAGATTCCTACAGGAAACAACATGATCGCTATTTTCCATATCATTTTCAGAATTATTTTTAATTGCACTTACCAAGAGTCCACCTCTTTTGGGAGGGTTCTCCCTTGTTCAAGTTGGAGTGGCCATGGAGTTGGTGTATGTACGTTTTGGGGGGTTAGGGGCTTGCCCCAGTTAAAAACAGTTAGTTGGTTTAGAGCATTTTTTTTCACCATTTCTGATGCTTGGGATTGTGGATATCTATGCTTCAAAGTAGAACCATGAATTTTGGCAATCCAGAATATTTGGCCAATGTGATTTGTTCAAAAGAGTTGAGGAATTTATGAATAGGAGAGGTTATTAGCTACATGCACAAAAAGTACATATCAAACTGACATTGGTCTTACATTTATTTCTTAGAATGGATTGCCAAAAAGAACCATGAAGATACATAGAGAATATCTGACCATAAGCTATAACATGCTATTACTAAATGGAGTAAGGAACAAGGAGATGGAAAAGGGCAGAGAAAAAAGGAGTGGGTGTTAAAGAATTTAAGTGAACCTATGAACCTATAAGTGTAGGGGTGATATATGAGATAAAAGTACATTATGCATAAGAACTATAAAGTAGAGAATTAACATATCTTCTGTTAAACACAGGTTAGTGTCTCCTCCATTTGCTGAAACACTCCCCAGGATTCAGTAAACTCCATGTAGGCTTTATGCAGAACCTACAGAGACTGTATATGTTTGTGTGATGGTGCGTGGTGAGTGGTAGCATGCAATGCATAATAATGACACACTGCATGCCTAATTTAGGTTACATGGCTGGCAACAGTGTTGGTGTTCAGAAAACCATGTAAGTGAACATGGATACAATTTTGTTTAAAGCAGAGCACCTACAGTCTGCAGATTTATGCTGAAAGCCACATTGACCACCAGGGCTTCACAGATAGCTGTGAATCTGTTACTGCAACCTATCTCCACAAATGCCAACATAATGCTGGAACATTTAACAAGAAATAAGGACAATTTGACATAGATGTCACATAGATGTGATAGAATGAAACTCAAACATACCTGTCATCCCCTTTGAGCAAGATATGTGGACAAAGGCATGCATAATGGGGAGACAAATGACCAAAATAGAGGCAGATTTTTAATACTGCACTTCTAAACCTAGAAAGTTGACAGATTAAACAGGTTATACATTAGTGTGAACTTTCTGAAGCACACAAAGTTTGAAACTCAAATATCGGTCATCAGTTTCTGACTTCACTCTGCATTGAAATGCCAATGATTTGCCAGAAAACAAAAAAAAAATGTTATGAGGAAAAGATCACAAATCTGTGACAAAACTGGACATTCTGCACAATTCAGGACAGTTGAGAGGTATGCACTCAAATGTATGTAATAGTGAGTCACATCAGTCCAGATATCATCCAAAATGATATGGCAGAAAGCCACAGATTGGATAAGGAAAACATGTGGACATTCTGAAAGCATCCGGACAGTTTAGAGGTATGAATGTGAAATATACAGTTCAAGCACAGATAAGGACATTGTACCTACAGTGCAGAGTATTGTAATATCCCTTTCCTTGCATTCTGTACTAAAGCTGTGTTAACGATCTGTAACAGGACATGGACTGCCATAAAAATGATCACTCAAGGGAAGTGTGTGCATTGAATAGGGACACATGGATGAATTGTAGGGATGAACATAGAGAAAGATGAAAGGTGAAACTCCCTCATGTACAGCAGAGGAGGGCATGTCAATGGAAGATGATTGTAGCAGCAACACCAATCACATATCTATATGGTACAGTACAGACAATACCGTGAAAATGTTTTGTCTGACTGTCACACAAGGTGATATAAAAATGGGGAGAGTGTGTGTGTGAGATAAGCAACCTTACATGAATAATGCAGAGGACACATCTCAAGGATCTGACATGCAATTGAGTTAGGGTGCATATTGTGAAGCAGTGCAAACTTATATGCCAGAATATGGGTGCACTCTCAGCAGATGTCTCCAGCAAGGTGGCCACAGGTAAAGGATCATGGAAAACATTACATGAACCAACCACAATGATGGACAGCATCAGAATAATACCACCAGTATTCCCATGCCTCTAACACAACATTTGTGATGTTGAGTGATAACAGATGTTCCTGCACACACACACTTGAACAACTATTATGATACATCCACTCTCTATGAGGGTAACAACACATGCTGTCCTGGCTCTGTAATATGTACAGGATGTGTTAGGAGGGATGCTGCTATACCTGTATGAGACAGTATGGGCAATGCAGGCTCATTCCCTTATGTGCATGACATATATATATGGCACAATTCACACTGTCACAAATGATATACATGCCATTAATGTTGTAAAACACTTATGTATGTAGTGTGTTCATAAACATAACAGGTAAAACACATGCATCTAGTGTAACAACTTGACTGGTGTTCTGCACCTTCAGGCAGTCATGTATATTCCACAGAAAGAATACCTAGGTATGGCCAATAAGATGTGTGATGGCACACTATGACAAAGTTGGTACACTTCAGTTAGACATCACTGGAAGATGTGTAGGGAGATACATGAAGAAGGGTGCATTGTACACAGTTATTGATGTGATGACAGCTAGAAACCATGAAGGTATTATGGCTTCTGATGTGCAAGTCCTTCACATACCCAGAAGTAGTAAGCACAGCAACCACATGCTGGTGGATGTACCATTTACCCCAGGATATGGGTCACATACTTATTGGTCTGTTTATAAAGTGCGATGTCTACATTATACTTGAGTGGTGTGTTTGTTTCTTGGTTCAACAAATTCCTCCATGTTTCTTGCTAATGCAGGTGCTAAGATGGCTGTGCCAGTGGTTTTTGGTATGTGTTGATACTGTCTGTATTATACTAACATCACAGTTGGTGTCACTGATTGCCTGCAGGCAGCTGTTTGGCATAGCATGTACATGTCATCTGTGATGTCCATCACTTAGCTAATGGACAGGAAAGGGACTAGCAGCAGGTACCCCAAATGTGCTGACCTCATCACTGGACCTGATGTATATAGGTTATGTCACACATTTTCAACATACTGAGATGCCACATATGTTATACACTGGTCTACCCATTTGATGATATAGCTATTTATGGCCACATTTGACAGTGTTGATTGAATACCTCAAATGTGGATTTGTGTCAAATGCCTTGACTTGGCCAAGTTCCACAAGATGATACTACTGTCATCGTCCATGCCCTTGATGACCTCTTTGAGGACATGTATCAGATGTAATGGACTTGATGTAGCATTAACAACTCATACAGGTCTGTTGCACACACTTGGAATATTACTAGTGTACATGTAGAAGAGGTCCATGATCACAGTTGAGTAGAGTCAAGATGACTTCACACATGCATGCATCAGGTGCTGTCCCTCCAACTAAGGTGGGTGCATGTTGATGTATATTCTTGTATGGGAAATAGGCCATTTGGAAGGTGTGTTGAATTGTGTATTCAACTGTATCAGGAAGGTGTATGTGCTCAGCCACACCACAGGTTATCTGTGATGTTGTCACAGCCCATTGATTCCATGTGATAGTTCATGGATGAAGGTAGGACAGTGCAGACTGCCTATCGTGATCTGGGCTAGGGGTTTGACACAATCCCACATGCAGGTATCATTAACAAAACCTTCAAGCTGGGGATAAACCCTTATGTCAGTTAATGGGTAACCAATTGGCTCACTGACAGAACACATTATGTGAAAGTTGGTGAATCACCCTGTACCAGTAGAGCTGTCACCACTGGCAAACCCCAGGAATCTGTTCTTGGCCCTTCATGGTTTGAACTCTATTTCTCGGCAGTTCAGGCTAAAGTATTTGGCCTTTGATTTGCCAAGTTTGCTGAATTTTGCATATTGTGTGCAATCACTAAATCTACCAATGGTACTAACATAGTATAAGAGGAGATAACACAAAAAAGTGAATGGCGACAAAGGCACATGAGCTACAAATAAAAGCAGAAATGTGTGTTTGCAATGTTGTCTGTCTTGAGAAGTGAAATTCCATGTTAATCACAGCAGTAACAACAGTCCTGCTTTGCAGAAACCCAGTGATGTAAGCACTGGAAACACATGTTGACTGCACCCTGAACTTTAACCAGTAAGTGTTCAAACTGGTATCAACAGCCTATGCTGTGCACATCATAAATCATGCTATCATATTGAAATGTTAGGACTGTATGACAGCACTGTAGTCAAACCTCATCACAACACTAATAGAGTCTCATTTTCATGTACCTCACCGGACACATGTAGCAGCTAGATAGACCATAGGGGTTTCTCAGCAAGATAACACAAGGCCTACAAACCATACCATGATCTATGTGGATAGCTTCAAAACTATGTCACTGCAATCTTTATTATATAGGATGAGGTGATATCTGCCTGGCCTCAAGGCCAGTCTCTGACCCTGCCCTTTGGGGATAACTGCATATCAACAATTCTGAAATAGCTGATGACATCAGCAGTGTCTGTTGAGGGCAATATAATAGTGTCCCACATGCTGTTGTAAAATTCTATCTGTAATATTAAGCAGCAGCTCTCACACACACACGCACACAGACACACACACACACACACACACACACACACACACACACACACACACTTGACTGCAGTGAGACTAGAACCCCTACCTATCTAAATACACAGACTACAGAACCCAGTACTTTACAAAAGTTCCACAGCTCAAGCCCAACTTGGAGTGTGTCAGACAACACTTTATATGTGATGACATCAGCAGTATCTGTTGTGGAGAGTATAACAGTGTCCCACATACTAGTGTAAAATGCTCTCTGCAATGTCAAGTGACAGCTCTCATACACACACAGTTGACTGCAGTGAAAATAGCACCCTTCCCTATCTAAACACTCCGATGACAGAACCCAGTACTCTGCACAAGCACCATGACACAAGTCTGCTTTTTACAAGGCTGCAGGCAACTTTTTAGTAGATGACATCAATAGTGCATGTTTGAGAAGATAAATTGTGAGGTCTGCATGAAATGGATCTGTAGACATGTCCAAGTATCAAAATGATGTTACTTCATGGGATTGGAGTGATAGTTAGGCCCTAGGGCTAATAGCCTAGTACCTACCTATGAACCTATATTGGATGGGAAATAGGAAATTCACCCCAGGGATCACTTCTGTGGCTTTGCTCAACAGGGGCACAGGAAAATAATTTTCTTGGGTGGTGAAAGCAAGGGTACCTTTTTGGCTAGGCTTATATAGGCCCTAGGGCTAATAGCCTAGTACCTACCTATGAACCTACCTACCTATGAACTTATGAACCTATAACTGCAGGAGACACATTTCTGTTCCTCTGACAAGACACACACACATTTGCCTGGAGTAAGAACAGAACCCCTACCTATCTAAGTGCACAGACTACAGAATGCAGTACTGTTTGCAAGGGACATGGCACCAGCCTGATTTTTACATGGCTGCAAGCCAGCTTATAGTGCATGACATCAGCAGTGCATGTTGGAGAGTAGAAGCTGGGAGGAGTGCATCAAATAGATGTGTAGGCATGTGCAAGCATCAAAATGCTGTCAATCCATGGGAATGGAGCAGTAACTGTAGGATACATACTACTGCTCTTCTGTCTAGACACAGGCACAGACACAGACACATACACACACACACACACACACACACACACACACACACACACACACACACACACACACACACACACACACACACACACACACACACACACACACACACACACACACACACACACACACACACACACACATATATATATATACACAGACATATCTATGTGCACCCAGTTGACTGCAGTGAGATCATTACCCCTACCTGTCTCAATACACACGCTACAGATCACAGTACATTACACAAGCACCATGGCAAAAGTCTGACTTTTTTAACACTGCAGGAGAAATTATAGCAGATGACATCAGCAAGCCACATGGGAGACAACATGTTGGGAGACCTGCACAGGACCATAGCTTCATATGTTCATAGGAGGCTACTAGCCAAATGGACCTGCAGTGTTTAGAAGCCTAGCTGTGTAAAACGCAAATAACCTTATTGAGCATAGTTGGATGGTCATTGTTAGAGTGATTTTGTGAGCAGCACCAACTGCCCCTGTCCACGAGGGTCATAGGTGCCACCCCAGAGGTGACTTTACAATCACCCAACTAGTAGTCAAGGTTGTGCTTGAACAGGGTAATTGAGGATCACTAATTCACATGCAGTGAGAGTCTGTTAAAGAGGACTGTGAGTCACTGGAGGATACATCTGCTTCTCAAGCATCTTGTGTTTATGTCACAGGCCAGGTTGAGAACTCTAGGCCAAGGTATTCTTGTCCCATTTGATTTTCAGATATCCAGGATTTCCAGTAGGGTAGAGTTTGATGCTGCTCTGTAAGGCAGGCATAGTTCACCTCTCAGCAGCCTGCATGATACTGAGTACAATGACAGGTCTTTCAGTCTTTCCCTGTATATCCTATTTGGAGGCCCTGGAGTCTCCTGGGCACAATCCTGTATTTTCTTCAATTGCTGCGTGGAGGCCCTGGAGTCTCCTAGGCACAATCCTGTATTTTCTTCAATTGCTGCAGGTGTCTGGTGAGGTACAGACAGAAGGGACCATTGTACTCAGTTAGTGGTCTGATAAGGGTAGAATATAGCAGAGGTATAACCACCCTGGTCTTGGCTGAGATGTCCATATGTATGAAGTGCACAAAACAGAATGGGTGTGTTACTATGGACACATAGGGATGAAAATGTAGATTGCTAACAACCTGGGCTCCCAAGTTTCACATTACTGTGTTTGAACTTAGATGGGTGCTATGTATATCATAATTAGCAGGGGTACTTCATTGCCAAAGGGGAAAAGCGGACAATGAGTCATTGAATACTTAAAAGTTCAGTCTTCTGAGTTTGGTGCCAATCATTTGTGTGTGACATCCCCTTTTGTAATATGTTATCATCACTGGGATACTCTATTAGTGCATTCAGTTCAATGAGCAAGATATACCCTTGACAAAAACAACATGGATAGGGTCAAGTGTGTTGAAGGTCACCCATGTCCCTGTGGATATGGTCCAGGCTGATTCCTTCCCTAACCTTGCAGATAAGTCTTTTTAGGCATACGGGTCAATAGCTGTAGTTCTGCATGTTAGATTGATGTGTATTGCATAGCACACAAAATTTGATATTACATTTTGTACTATGGTTGATATATGTGTGGAAACAGTACTGAAACACCAAGGTTGCAGTGCTTGGTGGTGGCAACAGGTGGATCTATTGTAAATATGTGACATATTGTTAGATAGGGCCCTCAGTTTGTAATGTTTACATGTATAATTCATGTCATACACAGAATGGGTAGTAAACCGCAGTAATACAGCATAATATGTACATTTCCGTAGCACGGTGTGCAGTGGGTTTGCGCTAATATTGAGTCTATGAAATTCACTTGCTGCTTAACTGACTCTGTGGCAGCGCATGTTAATGCATTTAATCATTCCTTGTTGGGGGCCGATAGTACTGGGTTTGAAAACAGGAATATCTAATACTTTTAAATACATATAAATACATTGCTTCCATTCCCCATTGTTGTGAGATGGTGCGCAATGTGCACCTTCATGCAAAAATGCCTTAAAGAGGTGAAAGAGATAAATATGACAGGTGTGAAATGGGGAGCAATCAGGGAGAGGAACAAAGGGAAAGCAGGGCAGGAATGTGCAGGAAGGAGATAGGACAGAAACATAGCTATTAATTTCTTTAACAGTGTAAAGTGAACATATGTGGAAAATATTAACTGAATTTGGATTTTCACCTCCAGGGAGAGGGGGTGATCACAACACAAACATGTTGTATAGCTAACTGGACCAAATAAAGTGTGTCATGAGGACATGTGTGTGAAATGGAGAGCTATGCATGGGACAATTTTTTTTCTTTTGTCTTTTTTTTGTGGGACAGGTGCCAAAGGAATGTTGAGGAAGGGATGTAAGAATTACTGGTTGAGATAAGTTGGGTAGGTTAGGAAGCAATTGCAGACAGACAAGACAAACAAGGCAAGATAAATGGATGGTGATAGATACAAAAGGTTGGGGACACCATGATTGGGGTGAGGGTGGGGACATCCCGAACCTATGGTTGTCAAGCTGGGTGACCGTGAGAATCAAGTCCTCACCCATTGGACTGTCATCACTTTCACCTTACTGCACCACTGGTTGGAGTGCTTCATGTGTCCTTCTTCTCCTCCTGGTACATTGCAAAAATGAGGGAGAGTAGCCTCTCCAGCCAATGTAGGTATGCACAACCTTACACACTATTGTTGGCACTTCAGCATGAGTGATAAAATCATCACCTTTGCCACTGCTCCAGGAGGGTACCACTGGACCAGCCTACAGGACAGGACTATCTGAGGGGCAGGTAGTGCAGGGTCAACAGAGACAATGCTGCCAGTTTGGATCCTGGATGTGCTGGGCAACGATGCTGAAGCCGGTGGAGGGGAGGAGCAGGTGAATCCTGTGGGGCAGCCCTACCCTGCTGCCTTGTGGAGCTTTTAATGATATGGTACACATTGATAACATGGACACATTTTGACGACATGTAATAAAATACAAAAACAAAACAAAACAAAACAAAAATAAAATAAAATAAAAATGAGAGATAAGGGTTGGTGTGAGAGAAAAAAGATATAAGATTAGTGCTTTCATATGTGACATACAATGCATCAATACAATTATTTGACTATTATCTCAACTTTTACTTTTAAGACTACCAACTCCTAACAGAAAACCTTTACTTTTAAGACTACCAGCTCCTAAAGGATGCACAATATGCTACAGATTGCAGCAAGTAATCCTTGACATGTGCATATATTGCACATGTGCATGTTCCAATTATACAGACTATGGTTTACAACAGGGCATTTGTGCCACTGGTATAGAGGTTTTAATTTAATTTAAATATAATTGAAGAATTAACTGTATTGTATAGTTGGGAAGTATGGTATATGAACCCACAACCTCTGCCTAATATGTAATATTGAACCCCTGGTTTCTGCTATGGACTACTGCATGCAAACTTGCTTTTATTTTTGAGATATGAGTGCTCAACTTAATATTGTAATAATGGACATTTGGTTTGTGCTACAGACTAATGCATGCACACTTGCTTTAACAGTTGAGGTATGCATGCTCAATTTGATATAACTCTATAAAATACCCAAAAAGCCATATTTAACTTTTAATGCTACAATAACTCTACACTTCTACTGCATATATGCTACATGCTTCCCTCATCCTTGCCAATCTAAACTCATGGGTTTGGACATTTACCTCACAATCACAGGCAGGTGTGAAAAAAAAAAACAGAACAGCATACCATTATGAATACCATTCTTGCCTATATTCAGATTTTAAGTCTTGCAAGTACTTTCTGTAGTTGATACTAATACAGATGAGGGATGTCCACAGTCCTAAATTTGCCAATCCAACAGTCAAGGGTATTTGCCTTGGTCACCAGTCTGCAGGATACCAGTGACACTGGCTACAGCTCAGGCTAAACTATGCAAAGCTTCTGTCTATACTAGGAGCCAGTATAGTCCCACTGAAGAAGCTTGGCCCTGTGATTCTTAACTAGGAGTTGAATAAAAATCTTGGACTCCTGGGCACCTGATCTCTGTGCCCTAAACCTGACACTTTCCCCACAAATGCCCGCCATGAGTGCCACAGAGCTAGAGAAATGGGGAATTATGCTTTCCCACCAATTTCAGTCATTGCTTTTACTGGGAGTCTGCACACTGTTTGAAAATGTTGTGCACCACTTACCATTGCACAAACATGGTGATCGGCAGTATGCACTTTCGAGCACTGCATTTGTGCGAGGGTAAGCAGAGCACAACAATAGCAAGCAGTAATGCATTACATAATTGTATTTGCAATTTCAAGGTTATTGGATGTACAGGCAGTTGTGTATGCGTGTTGGGCAAATGTGAAGGACATGCCAGTCCAGATAGCAGAAATATACTTAAAGGAATATAGTACACAGTAGACCCGCAGTTGTACATGTAATAATAAATGTGCTAATACATAGATATATACATAAAAAACTGACACAGTACTAGTGTCTCAGCCCTCATACATATAATTAATATCAGCTCCATTATGTCAAGTGTCAGAAATGAGAGTGACTATAATGGGAAGTGGAACAATGCTAAAAGGGCATGGAATATCTTGTATTTGAACCCATGATTATGTGTATAGTAGTCATACACTTGCACCTGTTGGCCCAAGAAGGATGAGAAAACACTTCTCTATGTTGCAGTTCATTGCTATACACTGCAATATCACAATGGTAAAACAAAGGTTGTACACCCTGTACTAGAACCCAGGACCATCTGTCCTCCAGCCCTACACTTACACCTAATGTCACAGGACTAGTTACATGACTTTCCCTATTTTCCTAATAATTCTTAAAGTCTTGCTGTTAATCACCACGCAATGTCATTTAGAGGGTTTGCATGATGCCCAGTAGTATTAATTGAATGCATCCGGTTTCTATTTTTGGCTGTCTGGGTCCTGTCTGGACAGTTGTTGAGTTTGCGCAATTGTCGAGTTTGCGCAATGCCACCTTTCACACAAACTAGATAAACACAGCCAAACATGATATTCATTTTTCTCTGGTTCACGTATTTGTGCTAAATGATGAGTCATGCAAACAGTGCCCCCCCCAAAAAAAAAGAGAAATGAAAAAAAAAAGAGAAAGCGAGAGGTAGTTGAAATGAGGAAAAGCAATCTGTGACATACACACTAGAAATTGTTAGTACACATGAGGTATTTCTACATAGGTCTGGATTTGAACTTTCAATCCAATGCACCTTCAGAACACAGGATGGGTGCCTTATCCCTCTTTACCACACAAACAGCAAATAACTGAACTCAATCTGCACACAACCAACTGCAACAACATCTACACTGATATCAAACAATACAAGTGCTATTTGTACATGTATTAGCTTTGGATGAAGTGCACCTAGTGATCACGCAACCTATTATGATTATTGCTTGCAAATATACAGCTCTGTCTTACATTTCTGTGTTTGTTGGTCATTCTTTATTTATGTGATTAGTAATCTCAGACATGCAGTGTGTAAACCATTCTATATCATTGACCTTAAAATGTTTAAGAATATTAAGTGGAATTAATATATGCAGTTGCCAACAAAAGAAGAGCAGGTTGGATGTTAAGGAACACAACCTGTGACTAATGTGCTGCTTATTTACAATTCCAACCTTACATCTAGCACTTTGTAGATCTAACCTGACACACCCATTGGAAGTAAGGCAGCCTGCAATGCTGTTGTGTTTTCCTTCTCCCAAACTAATCTTTCACAGTTGCAATCCATTAAAAACAAACACTGAGGGAGTGCCTGGACTATGTTTACATTTACTACATGTATCCAGTTTTTTTGGGATTCAGCAATTCTAATGGGTTCACACTTCATTTGTATCTCCACCATGCTAACATCCGTGAAACTACACCACAAAAAAGATAACCATGTATCAAGGTATACTGGTGGTAAGGGGACTTGTTTATGTTACGAATACTGCAGATAACACTATTTATCAGGATACATCTATACAGAGGTGTACTAAACTGCAGAAGGTATGCTTCCATTTGGTCAGCTACATACTGCATATGCTAGAATGTATTTAAGAAAAATCATAAGCAAAGGCTTTTATACTTTTACCTGTATGCATTAGCTAGAAGTGTACTGATGGCATGGGCATGTTTGCCAAGCCATTTCAGAGATATGCGTGATTGCCAATACATGGAAATGGAACTCTGTGTGATAAATATGTACAGATGTTTCAGGGACAGTTCCTTTGATAGCACTTTTAGCATTTCATAGATGGTTTGTTAGAAAAAATGTGTAAATTTCCTGTTCTTTTGGGATGTTTGCCAATCCATTTCAGAGATATGCATGATTGCCAATACATGAAAATGGAATTCTGTGTGATAAATATGTGCAAATGTTTCAGGGACAGTTCCTTTGATAGCACTTTTAGTATTTTATAGATGGTTTGTTAGCAAAATGTGTTATTTTCCTGCTCTTTTGAGGGGGAGCAAAGGTATGTTGCTCTTGTTATTCTCCTTGTTTTGCACCCTGCTTGTTGCTCATATTACACATCTGTAGACTGGTGTATGTTTCTACAGTGGGTAATACTGAGAGGCTACCTTTTCTGTTTTTTTCTGGAATTAATTATTCAGTACTTATGTGATACTTATGTGTATTATCCCTCTGTTTTCTTTTAGGGCACCTAGGAGTATACTACCCAGGCATGTCAATCCTCGGAGACCCCCTTCACCAATGCTGAGAACCAGGTAATAGTGGATGCCTTTAGGTAACATGGTGCTTTTCTGCTGGAAAGGGGTCAGGGAGATAAGGCATGTAGGATGCAAATTTTGAAACAGATAGTTGCTGATCTGAATGCAGTGTGTGGCCATGGTAGGACATATGAGCAAGTATGTCACAGGGCCACTGACATGATCACATCTCCTCCAAGGACAGCAATTGCAGTGGGCTATGACCAGAAGGGTGCCAGGGGAGAGCCTGCTAGGAAACCACCACTAACACCCAATGAAGAGTTCCTGACCAATATCAGGTATCCAGACAGCTCATAGGAGAGTGCAGTACAACATGTCCTGGATATAGGTGCAACAGTGTCACAGACAGCAAGCACATCCTAGGTGGAGTTTCCAGTTAGACTTTGGTATCTCAATAGTTGAATCTTGTTTTATAATAAAATGATTGAAATCAATGGGTTACTTCTGTGTCACATGTATTTTTTGTGGGGGGTTAAAGATTGCTACAGTTGTTAGCTTAGGTTTGAGTTGACAGCAATATTCTTGTTGAAAGTAGTGTTACTGGACATATAAAGGGGTAAAAGTATTACCCCCTGTGTTACTAGCAATTGTGACAATGTTGCAATTACCTCCTGCTTAACATCTTCCCAGACCATCATGATTACAGAGGAGAATCTGTTCTGCAGATGGTAAGCCAAATATTTTTATGTCAGTACTGCTGAGAATTTAAAGAAATATTTTAGTGTGTGTTGTTGATATCAGGCCTGTTGTGTGTATTGCTGTATTGTCTGCAACAGTGGCAGCACTGTTACTTTATTAGCATATGTTGCAGTATAGTAGTGTAGGTATTAATGTATTCATGTGTTTGTTGTTTTTTATCATGGGTGATCACGATAGTGGGAGTGTGGGCCCTCTAACACCTGATATCAGTGAATCAGCATACTCTGATGATGGTGGCCAAACTGAGGCACAGTTGGGGGGTGCAGAGGTTGAATCTGACATGGAGGTTGACATACATTCATCCCATTCAATTCCATCAGACACAGCCAGTAGGTCTACGCCTACCCATTCCAGTGAGGTCACAGATATTGGACAGGTGGATGGCAAAGTCATTGATGAGGGAAGTGCAGCTACTGCAGTTTCAGTGCCTGTAGAGTCTGGCCATAGCCAAAGTGTGGGCAGGGTGTCACGCAGGAGGATTGATAGGGATTCGCGGAGGGGGCTTGCTGTCCCTTTTCCACCTAGTGCAGGTGTCTCTTTCCATGCCACTCAATGTATATTTAGGGCCATCATTGAGGCACAGACATGGTCCCATAGGTGCTCCAGACAAATGCTCAGGGTTTTAGATGTGGCGCAGTCTGACATGCATGACTGCCTCCACCATGTTGCCTATTCAATGGATCAGATGAATGACACATTGGAACAAGCAGTGCTTGTGACACAACATCTGCTGGGAGGGGAACAGCTTCCATGTGGGAGTAGGTCAGCCACATCATCTGCTGTCAGCCAACATGGCTGTGCCCAATCATACTCCAAGCATGGCAGTACCTCCGATGCTCCATCAGTGAGTGTGCTATCCATATCCAGATGTGGCAGGCCATGGGGTCATGGTTATGGGCATCCCTGTGAAGGAAGATCATCCAGCAGACATCAGTCACATTCAGGTAGCAGCACTCCATCTGACCGTGGGCAAGGATGTGTCAGTGCAACTCCTGGCAGAGCCAATTCTCATGGTTCGAGATGACAATGATGAACTGCCACCTCTACCATGCACAGCTCACACCTGTCCAACATACCAGAATGTAGAGCCAGCAGACTGCCTGACTGTGTTCATGCAGGCACTCACATACCAATTTTACCTGGAGGACACCTACAGACACACATACAACAGTTACCATTTTGTCTCACTGGCCATTTGTTGATGTATCCAACTTCCTGCCTGCTTCTAATTCTTACTCACATACACTCACCAATCTTTTGTGACAGCCTAGGCTTCCTGACCCCACACAACACTCTCTGCAAGTGATGATAACTGTCCCATATCCCTGTTTTCTATCTTTTGGATTCAGGGATACATAAGCTTTGTATCTCATGCTCAGGGTGCATAGCTAACTTAATGCTTAGTATATTTGTATTTGTGGTGTTGAGCTGTTAATTGTACCTTTGACATTTATTGGCCTTGGAAAGTTATACAGTTGAGAGTATCAAAATTTCCCAGTCTTATAGTGAATGATCTTGTGAGGGTTGTGAAGTCAGAAATTGCAATGTATATCATTATTTTCTAACTTCTCTCTTTAATGATTTTCCAGTACAAACATTTGGTACTAAACTGAGGGCATACAGTGATCATCAGTACTTCTAAGAGGTATGACTGCGTGAATCTTTGATACCTGAGGCCTACTATTTAGTAATGGACACATATAAGTCAAATAAGTCTCTGCTGTCATATGTTAAGGTACTTTCTGTACAACTCTCCAACATTTTACTGGGTCTATATTATAACATCGAATTCTCTAACATCGAATGTTATAATATCGAACCCGTAATGTCGAACTCTGAAAACAGCGAAGGTGCAGGACATTGATTTCTTTCCCAGGGAAACAATTTGGTGGGCTGTTGCTGTGGTTTCACTGTTTTCAGCATTCGATATGTTGGAGCATTATGGGTCTGGTTCAGGTAAGTGTGCGATTGTGTGCAGGTTAAGCTTAGGGGGCGGGTTAGGTGAGTTAGGGTTAGGGAGCGGGTCAGGTAAGTGTGCGGTTGTGTGGACGTTAGTGTTAGGGCGCGGGTTCAGGTAAGTGTGCGATTGTGTGTAGGTTAGGGTTAGGGGGCAGGTTAGGTGAGTTAGGGATAGGGCACAGGTCAGGTAAGTGTGCAATTGTGTGTAGGTTAGGGGGCGGGTTAGATGAGTTAGGGTTAGGGTGCGGGTGAGGTGAGTGTGTGATAGTGACGGACCTTGGGGTTAGGGTTGGGTTAAGGTAAGTGGATAGCTAGTACTGTATGTAAATTTTAGTTTAGGTGTAGGATTTTAAGTGTATGTGTGTGGATGGCTGTTTTTTGTGTGTGTTTGTGCTGTGTGTATGTTTCTCGGAATAGCGAATTGTTCCCTGGGAAAAAAATTGTTATTCTGACTGTTCGATGTTTTCACATTTCAGTGTTTAGGGTTCGATATAATAACATTCGATGTTAGAAAGCTTCGATGTTATGATATAGACCCCATTTTACTTGCTTACTGGATCAAGTAATGAAATACAAGGATATGCCACACACTCATATTATTAAACAATACATTCCAAGTTCAGGAATTATAAATGCAGCAGTTGTCAAACTTTTAGATCTGGGCTGACTCTGTCTGAAGCAAACAGTACAGAGCCAATATATGGGGAGGTAAAGGTCATGTGAGTTGCCTTGCATCAATGCTAATATATGTATGTAAGTAGGAGGAATGTTTCAGGCCCCTAGGTGGTGAGTGAGTGTGCTATGTGCTGTATCTTAGCCAATGCAAGGGCATACTGGGCACAGCTACGTCTGCCTACACTCACAGCAGTTGGTGGTTCCCCCTATGACCCCTCATCTGCCTGTGGTTGTGGTGACCATGGTGGGATGTGTGCCCCTTCCCCTTGCTGATCCTGCTGAAGCTGTTTCCTCAGGATTATGCTGTGTAGCATATCACATACTGTGAATATTTCTTGTACATGTCCATGGATTTTACTGTAGGGCTCCTCCACTGGAACCATGACTTTAGCCACCCAAGCACATGCTCTATGATATTTCTGGCTTGAGTGTGTGCCTCATTATGGCATTCTTCCATGGGCGTGTGTGCATTTCTGATGGGTGTCATCAGCCATGGTTCCAGTGTATATCCTACATTTCCAAGTAAATGACCCTATGTGTCTAGTAGAGATAGGAGGTGTGCCAGATATGTGAGTTGTGGTAGCTGCCAGGGATGCCAGCACACACGTTCAAGATTATTTCCTTGGCATTACACACAACTTGGCAGTGAATAGAATGGTAACCCTTTCTGTTTATTTAGAGCCTACCTTATTCCCCAGGTGGTGCCTTCATTTCTATATGTGTGCAATCTATGTACTTCAGAGTAGGTGCTACATGGTAGAACTGCATATTTCTGGCCTTCACCTCAGAACTATAGGGAAAATATATGTGGTCACTTGCATGTTGGAGCATAGCATTCAGGAAATGGTGGAGGATCCTGGATGCTGATGCCTGTGGCACCCCCAGCATGTCCCCTGTTGATCTCTGAAAGGTACCTGTAACTAAGATTATAAGGGCTGCACATACCTTCATCTTTGTTGGGATGGGTTGTCCTCAGTTGGCTCTGGCTCTGAGTTCAGGACAGCAGAGGTTGCAGAGTTCTTGTAGTGTGTCCCTGTCCACCCTGTAGTGCTCTACAATATCTACATCATGTAGGTTGTGAAAAGTTAAATGGGACTTGAAATGGGAGGGTGGCCTAATGGTTAAGGTGTTTGCCTTACAAACACAAGGTGCAGGGTTTGAGTCTCACAAGGGATAATTGGCTGGGCTTAAAATGGCTCGCAAGGGCAGTTAGCTTAGTACTAACCTATGAGTCTAAAACTCTTCTCCTTCTCAGCCTAGGCATAATAGCAGCAGCAGCATCATTGGCTTCAGCCTGCATCACATGCAAGTGAATTATAGCAGCAGCAGCTCCTAACATTCTGTCCATGTAGACTCCTTCCCCTGGCTGTAGTCCACAAGTTTTGGAATTTGCAGAAAAAAACAGCATGGAGTCTACACAGATGCTTTATAACTTGTTGAATAGTTCCACTGTACTGGATTGACTGATTAGCATACATTTCAGCTGCTTATGCTGTAATTAACATGTCTCAGTGTTTATCTTGCTTGCACAGAGGTCTATGCCTCTACACAGTGCTTACTGAACCTAAAAGTGTTGTGCTGCGACACTCACACAATGAAAAATGACCAGGTAGGCTTTATTGAATCACCCCTACTGTCTTTTATTGGGAAATCCAGAGATTCTTTAGGAGTTTACAAGAAATGTGATGAAATAGATTAGAAACTGGCAGTCAAGTATTATTCAAAACTGCCTCTTTAAACTGCTTCAGTGATGGAATTCAGAGTTTACAACTTACCTCAGGTATAATTTTACCTTTCTTAATGACAATTCATATTTTGGAAGACATAATAAATGGATAAACACAATAATTTACCATCTATCCATTTCAGGTGGTAATCTCATAATATTATGCCTTTTCCAGAGAGATTTATCTAACCAGAACAACTCTACAGTAAGCATGTTTTTAAAACATTTGAATCAGACAGGAAACCATAATAACTAAATATAGAAAAAATGGATAAGACATTAAGCCTTCAATTTATCAGATAACTTCATTTTTTCTGTTGGCAATCCTCCTACTGAGCATGTCCAGTCTGTTTAATATTTAGGGGTAATATGTGACTGGACCCAATCTATGGATTGGCACTGTAGCCTAAATCAGGCTGTGGGGTGTCTATAAAATCATTCTTTCTTTAATGTCTGTAAGTTTTAAATTGAGATTCACATTGAGGCTCTTCTAAATGCTTTTCTGTCTAGTCCTGCTCACCAATGTATCTAAAAACTCTTGCACCAAACTTGAATTAGAATAAAATAAAGTAACCACTACTGCTACAATGGTAGTGAGGTTCTACCAATCATCACTGCATAGCCCTGAATAATTTAAAATGGTTGTATCTTATAAATGATTTATACTATATCAACTAAGCTTTGCTTTTACTTCTGTGATGTATACAATCCACAGATAAATGCATTTCAACATGTCATAACTCAGAAAATAAATTAAGATTAACCCACTCACCAAACAAACTCAGTTAGATGTTAATGCCTCAATGAAGTTGCTTTTGTTGAATGTAATATAAAAAAATTAAATGCAATATAAGAACTCTAAGAAAGAAAACATTTAAGGCCAAATTTAAACTTACACAGCATAATGGTCGCCTAAATGACTCAAACCATCACATTTTGAAATCTAATACTCATTCATTCATTCATTCATTTTTCCAATAGCCTGCTTAATTCAGTTCAGGATTATAAGGAGCCAGAGTCTATCCTAATACTCAGTAGTCACAAGGCAGATAAAATAATCTTTGATAAGATGGCAGTCCATCACAGGATGCACATATGCACTGATTTATATGTGGCATGAACGTTCACTGTTAACATGCATTATTCTCAATAGCTCCAGCATTCAGATTTTTATCTTACTTATCTCTCCTTGATAGTCACCTAAAAGCTGCTTTGATTATTTTCACTCATTGCAGTTTTTGATTTCTTTACTCATTTATAGGTTCATAGGTGTGTACTAGGCTAATGGCCCTGGAGCCTTTACAAGCCTAGCCCATAGGATTACCCTGGCATCATGCCACCCGACCTTAGTTCCCAGCGCTTCTGTCGAGTAAAGCCACATGAGTGATCCCTGGGGTGAATTTTCTATTTCCCATCTACTCATCAAGATTTCTCTTGAAGAGGGCCAGTGAGGTGCTCTGCTTGACATGTATGGGAAGTCTATTCCATAGCATGGGCAGTCTCTGGGTTATGACTCTGTCCCTCCAGAATGTCCTATTGAATGTGATAATGAGGTTGAGGTCTCTGGACCATGTGGTGTGGAGGGATTGGGATTTCTTTAGATGTAGCATTCCTAACAGAGCTGGGTTAGACATGGCTTTGAACGTCAAGCAGAGATCACCTCTAAGTAGACGATATGAGACAGTTCAGTTCCAGTTTTCTGTAGGCACATTCTGTTTTTCACTACCACTTTTCCATCCTCCTCGTGTCTTAAGTGTATATATTCACTTTAGAAATTTTCAGGAGGAGAGCTTTCTATGAATATTTTTACTTAACTTGCTGTTTAGTTTATTTTGTTCTATCTGTACACTACAGTAATCATACAGCCTATTACTGTGCTCTTACCTCTCAACTTCTTTGCTCAAAACTTATGGGCAAAATCAAAACTAATGGGGCAATAAAGGGACAAAATCAGTGACAGATATTAAGTATTGTTTTATAAGCTTAAAAAATTGTTAGAATAACAAACATTGTTCAGGAAACATGGGTTTCCTTGTAACTATCACATTAATAAGGCAACTATGAAAAGAATCTAGGAGCATATAATGGCAACAGATTATCCTTTGGTCACTAAATATCCACTATTTTAAGGAAGTCCTTTTTCATCACACAGCTTATATCTAAAGGTATGAGATCCAATTAGATTACTACACTCTCATTAGGTCAGTTACTGAATATAATTCCCCTTTTGGTATGTACCTTTTCAATACTTGTCACAACTGGAATTGCCACAACTTCACAAACAAAAAAATAAATAAATAAATAAATAAAATAAAATAAGGGCCTAAATAATAAAAACTATTTCAAAGCACAGTTCATCTTCTCAATATCATACAGGTTCTGCTTCTAATACAGATGCTATCCTGTCAGATCTATTACATGTTCAAAAGTCCAATAGTGGTATGAGCATTCACTCAAGGCATCTCAGTCTCTTTTGCAACATAAACAGGACATGTTGGGGGGATAGGTATGTAACACAGAGAATACTACATCTATGGAACCATCTTCCATTACACATAAAGTGAAGTACTTTTCTACACTATCCAAGTGTAGTGTGGATGACCAGATGGGAAATCATACCTTTACCCCTGGTTTGCAACCATGTCTCTCATGGTAAGGGACAGCAAGTAAACCTCCCAATACGTCATTTCCTTCAATTTTGGTTTATTTAAACACAAAGCATAAGAGTTAATACACTACCTGGGAATATAAGGCTAGGTTTATTAAGAACTTCACTGGCCAATAGCTTAATAAATACCTATGAAACCAAAAGTATTATTGGCAGAAGGTTATGAAAGGAAAGTTTAAAAACTTATTAAAGAATGTTAGTAGGTACGTTGTGAGGAAATAATTGAACAGATATGATAGACTGAAGCAAACATAGTAATATATGACAGAAAAAAATAAAAGGGTAAAATGCTAAGCACCATGTAATAGCAAGGATATATTTCTATGACAACTGGGAGCACAATGGGGAGACACTAAACAAATTGTAAATTCATATGGAGATACAAAAACAGACAAAAAATGAAAGCACATCAGAACGATGATGGTAACGTGTAAAGGAAGAACCAGATGACTTACCGCTTTCACTAATTAAATAGTAAGCTATTTTAAGGGTAATGGGAAGTTGAAATATTAAATTGTACATTCAAAGGTTCATAGATGTGCACTAGGTTAATCTCTACAAGGGCCTTTACAAGCCTATTTGTGCAACCAAAATGTAATATACAAGTTTTATCTTTTAGACATTTTTATAGGGGTTGATGTTTGTCTTTAACATGAATTACTGATTACCTCTGTCCATCAGGACATAGATGCCAGACCAGAGGTGACTTTACGATTTTACATCAACTCATCCAAGATATGCTTAAATAAATTTACCTCAGTGCGTTGAAATCCCATATTATTGAATCAGAGTTTGCTGACACTGAAAATATTGAAATCTCACATCATCGAGCATGCAAAACAACAAAGACCTACCAGATAAGTAACCAGTTAGCCCCTCCCAAAAAAAAAACCCAAACCACACCATCTCTAACTCACCCTGGTTGGGGGCTACACAACCCACACCACCCAATGTGGGGATCTGCATCCCATACACCCTCCAACTAAATATACCAACTCTGAGATTGCACTACACTTGGGAAAAGGGCAAAGTTCACCATCTTCCACAACAGGTTACTTACCCTAGGAAGATATTCGTTGTTCCACTGCTTCAATGAAGTGAGGTTTGATATTTTGAGTTTTGACAAAATGGGATTCTATAATCTGAGATTTTGACAAAGTCAGGAAGACCCACTTAAATTTGGTAAGGAGGGACATTGCTTCACATTTATGGGGAGCCTATTATAGAGAATAGGAATACTCTGAGACACATGTCTGTTGTTCCAGCATATCCTATTTATCGTTGGCAATTTAGCTAGAATAGCTGCTAATGAATATACAAAAATGTAATGGAGAGAGGACTAACCCTTAAGAAATATTTTTAATTTATTATAGTGTGTTAACTGAGAGGACCTGGAAATTTATTTTAGATATAAATATTTTAAAACAGCCTCACATTTTATCTGTATTGCAAATACCTGAGACAGCATTGAAGAGTGGGGTCATAATTAAATAGGACAAATGCCTTGGTACATTCCAAAAATTCAGCAGCAGTAAGGAAAATAACAAGTAAACCTGGAGAAAGGGATATAATTTTACAATTTAACAAAAGTAGTAGGCAAGAAGTACAAAGTGAAAGAAAATGTCAGCCACAAACCTACAGTATTATGTGGAAGCATGGGAGAATTTACAAGTAGCGGCATATTCAGGGAAACAGGGCAGCACAGAGGAAAAAGGAGTGCTAGAGGTGGCAATCAGAATGATTGCATGGCAACAAAGGGGATCATGCTTACCTGAAGGTGACCGATGCACTAGGATGAGACAGAGAAGGAAAGGGGATGTTTGTAATCATGTTATATTATGCATTTTATAAAGATGCACGATGCATGAAACAAATTGAAGTGCGCAGTCACTTTAAGACATTTTTCAGTCTTGGATTCCAACTGAAGCAAGATTTGGCATGACTTCCAAACTAGATAATTGTTAGCTCTACAAATCCATTTTAAATATTCTGTCAATGTCTAGACAATACAATATAATGCATACTAAAACATTGGGGATATATTTATATCAGCAGACTTCCTTCAATCTTTTTACCAACATTCCAGGGGGATCCAGTACCTGACAACCTGGGAAGATATGATCGACAGACCATGATAGAGGTCGAGAGGTAGCCTGCATCTGTCTCACTTAAGCTTCAGACTTCTGGCAAAGGCACTTGCCTCCTCCATAGTGCCTTTTTAGGAGAAGTCATGAGGTCGATAGTACCAACATAAAAATGTCAACAAAATGCAAATTAAAGGTCATGCTGCTAAACGCTAGGGGTCTAAACATGAAACTCCACTCATTGCAAGCATTTTTAACTCTGGAAGATGCTGACATTTGTGCAGTCACAGAAACCTTGTTTAAAGCTGCAGAGAGTACCCCAGCCTTACCTGGTTACTAATCTCATACATTCAGACCCCAAACTGTGGGCAGCAAAGCCAAAGGAGGTGGAGTTTCAATATATATTAAAGACACATACACCTCCAGGCTGGTCAAACAGCATGACCCACAGGAGACACTCCAGGTGCAGTTAACCATTGACAAGACCCCTATTCAAATCATAGCTAGCTACAGGCCCTCAAATTTGACTCAAGATGCCCACTCCACCTATCTGGACCTCTTCAAATCTATCAGGATTCAACCCTTTACCCTGATCCTGGGTGACTTTAATTACCCAACCAACATACTGGAAAAACTACTCATGCCAGAACACAAATGCCCAGAAATTCCTTGACTTTATCAATGCAAATGCCTTGGAACAGCTAGTAGATACCCCCACAAGAGGTAATAATATCTTGGACTTGGCATTAACCCACATAAGTAACCATTTAGGCTCACTACATTATCATCTTCCCTGGTGTGATTCAACCATAAGGCGATGACTTTCAAAGTCACCATCTCCCCTGACCCCCCCCCCCCCAGCTAGGGTCAAACAAAAAAACTTCTCCAAAGCTGATTACAACCTCCTGCGCGATGGTATAAACAGCTTCATAGCCCCCTTCCCCTCTGTAGGAACTGGCACCAATGTCCAAATCTACACCAAGCATTTATATAGATGCATGGAATCAGGAATACCTGACAGGGCAAAATCATCTTCTGCAAGGAAAAGTAAACCTGTCTGGTGGACATCTGCAATAAATAAACTATATAACAAAAGGAAAACATTTCTGTCCGGGACCAAGAAGGATCAGGCTCCCAATTGGAAGCAATCTCTACTTAGCCTGAACAAGCAAATAAGAGCAATAGTGAAATCCTCTAAAGCCAACTTCAAATCCAAATTTTATTTCATTTATTTTTTATTTATCATTTTGTTGACGGGGAAAGTCTAACTAGGACAGTGCCTATTTTCAGCGGAGGTCTGAGGAGAAATGCTCCAGCCGCATGTCTTTGGATTGTGGGAGGAAACCTGAGTACCCATAGGAAACCCACGCTAACACAGGGAGAACATGCAAACTCCTCACAGAAGGCACCCCAGCTGAGAATCGAACCAGAGAACCTCTTGCTGTGAGTTGACAACGTTAACCTCTGCACCACTGTGCCACTGAAATTGGCCACATCTACTAAAGACAATCATAAAGCCTTCTTCACATATGTCCACAATCTCAAAGGAAGCACTCAGATCTGTTCAGAACTGGTGGTCAAGGAACTACATACACACATTCTGTAGATATAGCCAATCTACTGGCTGACAGATTCAGTGAAAACTTCACCCCTCTGTTCCCCCCATCAGTAAATCAGGAGATCCCCTGTACCTGCCCCCCACCCCTTATCTCTAGGGAACAGGTCATCACTACCCTCTCAAAGGCAAAAATTACAACCTCCATGGGACCTGATAACATCCCAGGCTGCATCCTACATGAATTCAGGCATGAACTTGCAGCACCATTAGGCACCCTATTCAACAAAACCTGAGTACCAGCTATGTCCCAGCCGAGTAGAGGACAGCCACTGTCATCCCTTTACACAAAGGTGGAGCATCTACTGAAATGCAAAATTATAGCCCCATCAACCTAACTAGCCTGATCTGCAAAGCCATGGAATGGATTATCATGGACATCATTAACATGGACATTGGCAACCTCCAAACACTCAACCCCATATAGTTTGGCTTTGTTAAGTGGAAGTCATATCTGTTAAATCTGGTTGACGTCTTTGTGACAGACACCAAAGCCATGGACAAGGGGAAGATGGTGCACACTGCCTTCCTTGACCTGGCCAAAGCTTTTGACACTATTCCCCACTTGGGCATAATAGACAAACTCTCTCAACTAAGCATCAATCCATATGATACCAGACGAGTAGCAAACTGTCTCACTGATAGAACCTACCTTATCAAAATAGGGGAAGTCACCTCAAGCAGTAGATCTGTAATGAGTGGCATACCCCAGGGATTGGCCCTGGGGCTTCTGTTATTTGGGATATACTTCTTTGAGGTGTTCAGGCCAAAACTAGTGGGCTATGGCTGACCAAGTTTGCAGATGGCTGCAAGCTAAGCATGGTCATCAACTCCCCAAGTGATGTGGATATCCTCCAAGAGGCTCTCACCCAAACAAATGGCTGGTGCCAGAAATATGACCTCAAGCTGAATGCCAAAAAGTACATCATCATCCCCTTTGGGGAAAGTGATGTCCCCACATATTATCACATTGTAACAATGTCCTAAATATGGAATCGGTAGTGAAGGATTTGGGCACCCAGGTTAATAGCAACCTGTCTTTTGACCACTATGTTGTTTCCATTATATGGAAAGCTTTCTACATGGCCAACGTCATAAGTAAGGGTATCTCATCCAGGGATAGAGAGGTCATAACACCAATGTATTCTTCCCTTATAAGGCCAATTATTGAGTACAATGCCCCCTTTGGCATGTACCTCGCAAAGCGCATGCAGCAGCTTGAGAGACCACAGAGGTTCCTCACCAGGAGAATCCAGGGGCTCAAACATCTTACCTAAAAGCCCTGTCCCTCTACTCAGTTTTAGACAGACCCCTAAGAGGTGACCTCTGTCTGGCATGCAAAGCAATCTCAGACCCTGCCTTGATGGGACTGCTGCATATCCGCAAGTAAAGCTCCATTCGAGTAACCCATATGCGCAACCTCAACCTGGTCTGTGATATCAATAGAACTTGTTGGCAGGACAGATTTGTGTCCCAAAGACTCCCCCATCTGTGGAATAGACTCCCTCTCCATGTCAAGCAGAGTACCTCATTATCCCCTTTTTAAGCACAACATGGATAACTGGATAGGAAACAGAAAATACACCCCTGGGATTCCCCCTGTGTCCCTGCTGGATAGGGGCTTTGGGTGCTGACTTGTCTAAACATGGGCTAAAGTCTTGGCTAGGCTTATATGGGCCTCAGGGCCAATAGCCTAGTAATTTCCTATGATCCTATCATCCCATGAACCTTTGCAGACAGGGATATTTAACTATCGAGCTAAGACCCAGAATTATATCTGCTTATTCATCCAGCAGCTCTTATTTCCATCAGCTGTCTGTCAAACAGCAAAATATGCCTCCCTAAATGACACTTGGTGGTGGTGGGGGATATATTTGAAAGGAATGGGGCCCTTATCATAACTCCAATGATGAGAAAGCATTTTTACAATACTGAGTTTCCCTACATTGTGATGTGAAATGGAATCAATTTAAGCACATCTGTTGACATCACATAGCTGTCATTATTCAGCATAAAAGGTAGATTGTCTCACAGCTTCTGCTGGAGGTCCATTTAAGTAGATGGAAGTCTACAGAGTCAGGAGGGAGGCTATTTAACCAGTTGATGTCACCTGACTCCAAACCACTTATCAAGTTCATGTCATAGTTAGATATAACGTCTACACTAGAAGGGTCATCTAAAAGGAGATGCATGCTAAAGAAGGGAATGGCTGCCAACAGGCATGGAGACATAGTAACATAAGGGAAACTATAGCTGCAAGAAGAAGTAGCATGAACCAGGAAATATGTAAATGTAGCAAAAATAATGAATCAAACCAGACAAGAACAGATTGTAACACAAAGTTGATCTGACAGAAAAATAGAGAAGGAAGGGAAGCAACAAAAAAATATGTGGAAAGCAGAAAGGATGGAAGCAAGCATATGGACAGATCAAGTAAAAAAGCAAATTATTTTTTCCAATTTTTCTGATGTCAAAAAACACAGCAGAAATAAAAAAAAACAGAAACCTGACAAAATCAAAAAACAAAAAAACTACAAACACTTCCTCAATGTTACTTTGTTCCTTTTCATCATGCAGCTTGCTCTTTCCTTTGTACATCTGCATTTATTTATTTATGTATTTATTCATTTATTCTTACCATTAGCCTCTCTCTCCTTACAGTTTGCACTGTGTAGCCATTTGTATTTCCTTTAGTACACTTATACTTATGAAATGTCTAACATCATCTCAGCTGCAGGAGTGAGATGCAGACTATAAATGGGGAAATGAAAGTGGGTAGCATAAAATCATGATAAGAAGAGTCCAAAGGTATCAAGAGGGGCAGTTAGACGGCAGAAAGCCAGACATGAAAGCACGAAGCAATGCCTGACCACAGGAATGTAGGAAAGCCAATATTGATAGAGAATTGCCATTATGAAAAGAATAACCCCAGAAAGGAAGTTTGGTAACAATATGAAAGCTCTTAGAACAGAATGCAGAAAGTCAGGATGGTGCTAGAACTGTCTTAAGTCATGGCTTTAAGAAGGAGTGGAGGGCAACATCAATGCAGAAACTAATGAAAAAGCAAATACATGGACTGAAGAATGGTGGCAACAAAGGAAAAAAGGAGAATGGTTAATGTCTGTAAGGAAATATGGATGGTAGCAGCGAGAGAGAAAACATTGCAATAAATGATCACAGCTGAAGAGATGAAAGCAGAATGTGTGTGAGAGAAAAGGGGGCTGGATAACAGGAGGAAGTGAAAAAGGGCATTGGGACTGAATTATAACAAAAAAGGGTGGTGTAAAGTAAGACACTGCAAAGGTTAAAGCATGAACAGTAACAGAAAGCAATGAAGAAAAGCATACGGAAGACAGATACTGACACAAAATATGGATGGCATAGTCAAAGAAAGATGGCAACTAGAAGAGATAGTGAAGGATGGCACATACGACTGAAAGACATTGAGTATGGAGATACTGAAATCGTTAAGGAAGGACAAGAGCAGAAAGAGAGAATGAATTAGATAACGAGGGAAGGAACGTGAATGGTAGGAAGGCAGGAGAATAGGAGAGATACAGGAACAGAGAGCACAGTAACTGGAAATGCAGAACATGAAGAAGAAAAGGAGGGGCAGCATAATAATGCAGGACAGCAGTAAGAAAAGGCGGACATGGAGGCTGACACAATTAAGGGCTGCTTAGCAGAATGGAAAAATACTTGCAAGGCTGTAGCAAAAGTACATTGATAACAGAAAGTGTAGAGGAATGTCAGTGGGGTGGACTTCATTGTACCAAGAAAATCAATTAGGTGGCAGTAGCCCAAAGAAGGCAGTGGGAATGAACAATAACAACACAATGGTAAAGAATGCACTAAGGGAAGTAGAATAACTACAGCAAGCAAGAGCAGAACGAATACAGGCATGGTTGGTAAATTACAGTAATAAATAGAAGAAACAGCAGAAAGATAATATGTAAGTAGAAAAAAGTGAATATGTTACTGTAGTTTCTGAGAAATGTATGGTCATTGGTGCTCTTCTCCTTTGACAGAAACAGCTTTTCAGGGTAAGATAAAATAATGATATTTGTTGTAGTTTGAAATGAATATTCATAGTTCCTTTTAATGGAAAATACTGTTACAACATACAAAACAGAATGAGGGGTTTATCAAGCATCTTACATAGTTTGATGCCTGTGTTATATAATCTAAATGTAAGTAATCATGGTTCAAGCAAGGTACTTGACAAGCTCCAACTCAGTTTCCTAAAAGCTACCCCAAAGACAACATTTGCATATGTGGATGCTTAATAGTCTCCAAAAGAATAGACAGAAGTAGCAGGCTGCAATTGTTTTCTAATAGCTGCCCTCATTTGGGATGAAAAAATCACAGAATGTGTACAAATCATGGGCTTATAAGACTTACATAGGCATTCAGCACACATTACTGGATGACACAATGCCGCAGTTTTTGTTAATTCTGCGTATAACATATTTATGTTATAAGCAACACTTTATGGTACATGATGCTGTGTGAAGTAAAGTCCTGCATGTCTGGTTTCCTGAAATGAAAACAAAGGTTCAAAGATATCTATAGAAATATAATAACAACGATTTACTGAGCTCTTGATACCAGCGCACACATGAACCTAATGTGTCTCTTTGTCCAAATGGATGGAACAAGTGGTTCAATACTTTTAATTAGACCAGTTGTTTCAACATTTGTTAAATTCCTACTAAGAAAGTAAAAGAATCACATTCTAAGTGAAAGTAAGCACAGAATTCTTTATTTCAATACTGGATAGCCCAGTCACCTGTGAGCGTGATTCTTTTTGATTGTTTGTTATGCTTTAACTATTTTAAATTGCCACCAAAGAGCCAACAGCTGTTATTCAGAGCTTGCTTGTAACTAGGTTAGTCTAAGCACAAAATCAATTGTTCCCTGGAGCTATGGTCATATATCTTTTAATAAAATGGCTGCATTCAACATGGGAGAAAACAGAACCTGGTTCTTCAGTTCCTTTTACCATGTGAAAGGCAAATTGAATGTTACAAGGACTTCTTCTTCTCATGGTCAGCTACATACCATAGCTGGAATTTCAATATTCATAAATAAATATTATATATTTCTTTGTTGCAGTCAATATTAATATAAGTGTATATACATTTGCTCCTATGCATGCCTTTCACTCATTAAAACATAGATTTAATGAAAAAAGTACAGATTGTTCTGATTTCAGGCAATTAGCACAGATTACTAAAGCTCTGAATTGCTAATGAGCTCCTTCCTTTGCCAAGGGTACAGAGTACTAATCTTCATACCTAAATTTGTCTCCTGTGTGACCTTGAGCAAGTCATTTAATCAGGCAGTCCTTTAGGGCATTTGGGAATTTGGACAAGGGTCCTTAATTGTCTTCTGGACAGCGTATTTAGTAACCACCTATATAACAGTATGACTGGATTGCAACTACACCATACGGTTCCAGAGAGTCTGCAAAGACAATATTGACAAGTCAACATTTGAATTAAACTTCAAGCATATACCTGTTTCAGGGCTATATTATAGATTATAATTCTCTTATTTTTTTTAAGTTAACATTGTAACTAAATGCTTTTAAGGTTTCAAAGTTTGAATTCTTGTTTGCTGCTTTTGCTTGATAAGTTATGCTTTTTTCCTGGCTTGGTTCTATTAACTCTCGACTCATGACAGACCTGTTTTGGATGTTTCTCTAAGAAACAAATTCCTATCATGATAAAATAAAGCTGTGTCCAGTCTCATTCTGTTATTTTGTATGCTCAGTGAAACAAACACCTACTCCTCTTATCACAGCTCTGTCTCCCTTTCTCACCTTTTTTTGCAGCAAGTGCCAACGTTTTGCAATATTCATAAGCTTAGACAGAAAGCAGTAGGATATGGTAAACTGTTGAAATATGTAGCAGCTTTCTGTAGCAACAAATGTATGTTTATATAAACTTCATCAAAACCTAGTAAATGTATTTATTTTGTCTTCAAGTCTCCTGAATAAAATACTGACACAAAATTGCAATTGTGACAATTTAATGAATAAAATCTCAACAATCCCTTAAAGAACATTCCACACAATCAACAAGGACAGAGTTAAAACATGTATAACCGAATATTCCAAACATTATTTACAATGTAACAGGTGCATTAGTTTGCTCTCCTACCAACACATACTTAGGAACGTGACATCCAGCTGCTCACTTGTGATCTTCCATCCAGGGAATAATACCTCTCACTTTACCCAAAACCAAGAAGAAAAAAGGGGTGCTTCTGTTATTTAACAACATCCCCACCCAGATTTCCCTTTGAATGTCGTTCCTCTAACTATACTGAGCCTTCATCCATATGAGTCTTCATCTAGAAGTGAGACATGTCCTGACTATGTATCATAGTTATAAAATATAAATCTTTTTATATACATGTATTTGTTTATATATTCATCAGAAAAAATCCCTGGCACCCCCTTTCACCCCAATACAAGCAGTCTTAATATTAATAGTGTCAAATAAATGATGCAAGCACTCCTTCACTTATAGAGATGAAATCAAACTAACACCATATCTAAGTAACACACCACCAAAATATATATATATCTATATACATCTGAAACAAGAGTCCACAACCCCACATAGTCCCCACAATTGCTAGCCAAGGGTAGCAGCACACAACAAACCCAGTGCCATTAGACATACCTTTCAACTTCTTAACTCAAGCAATCTGGAAAATGCCAAATTAAAATTGAGACAAAGGACCAAATTGGTTGATTAAGTGTTATTAGAATAACAGTGTGTGCATTAGCATGCATTTTCTGAAGGATATGAAGATTAAAAGTCAACTGTATGCCTTTATGTATTACTTTCTGTCATCTGTGATTTACCTGAAAAGCCACAAACAAATTAGGAACAACTAATCCAATTAGACAATAGTGGTATGCTAGCACTCGCAATACCTCACATCTTAACTCAATAACTCTAGACAAAGCCAAATTAATGTGGAGACAAAGGGTAATATTGGGGGATTAGTTAGTGCTCATATACACTTAGTTGGTTACTAGAATAACAGTATTTGCATTTGCATGCATTTTCCAAAGGACAGCAACATGTGCATTAGCACAAATTCTCTGAATAGTATCAAAACAGAAAGAAAACTAGCAAACCTACAGGAACAAAACACCTAGTGAAGGCAACATCTCGGCAATACTCCACAATCTGGAATGCTGAGTGGCATGACAGCCCTTAAAATTAATTCAGTATTGTGCGTTATGTAGCTGAATTAATAGACTGCTCATCAGACATTCACATCAGTGCTACTCTATGTTGTACTCTCATACAGGTTCTACAAAAGCATGGCTCATGGAGGTTGAAGGGTACTAGCTCATTAAATGCACCTAAATCAAGAAATCCTGGCAAACAATAAATAATAGAAAATAGCATAAAAACTAATATCTGTGGGTGCAGCAAATTTATAAGATGATACAATTTTGGTTTTTAGTCAAACATCTTGCTAAGGACCAACAAACCAATGTATTCTACACTAGAGCCATCATGGATCTCTTACTATACCATGCTAACTAGGGAAAACCACAGGCCAGTCATGTGGAGAGGCACCATGCATCACCAAAACCACCCATGCCAGCCAAAACATACTTTCACATGATTTCAAATAGAGACAGATTCTAATTATTGCCCCTTCATACCCAGCAAGTTGCAAGAACAACCAAAATTTCTGTTAGCAAGCATTTTCTCAGGAGTATGAAGGCCGAGAATCCATGTACAAATCTCTGAATAGTCTGTGAAAACCCCAGTCTCCTTCCACAAACTTAACAAGTTACTAGAATAACAGAATTGTGTATTTTACATTTTTTTTTTTTTGTTTTTTTAAACAAAGATTGGAATCCATGACCTTGATAGTAACATTCTTGGTACCAGTGCCTTAACAAGTCATGCCACTCAAAATGAATACTGAAACTTAACTAATTGCCTTCAGTGCTCTGTGGTAGGAAACCACCAAGTTACAAGGAAAAACCAAAAATATGAAGCAAGACTGTGGACATTCTAGGGGAGGCACTCTTCCAAAACCTTCACTAGCCATGGATTACTAAAAGAGCAGCAGGAAAAAACTGATTACCATACTTCTTCTCTTCTACCAACCACCCCTACCTGTTAGGCATGAATAATCACTTGAGTACTGACAACTCAGAAAGTAGTCCCTTCACAGTTGCCAGTACTAATTGAATGAGACTGAGCCTAGCTCCACCCATACCTTATATTACTTCTCTACACTCCACCCCCAATTACCTCTGTACTACTTCACTTCCTTCTTTGAGTATAACCTAAACCAGCTCCCTCCCAGCTACAAACCTCTATCATCCTATATATTCAGCCCCCCCTTAACTCACTTAATAAATCTAAGGATCTAGGACAAATAACTCCCAATAGCAAACTTCATTTGTCTGTTTTGTTATTAAAGAAAGGGAACACAACATTTATTGCTACAATCAGAAAAAAGAGATATATTGTTTTTGCCTTTTTATTTTTTTCTAGTACTCTGTAAGCTATCGTTATGCTGATAAAGCTGTTTTGTATTTCATGAGTTACAGAGTACAGGTGCAATTTCCAGGCACAGATATGGTCTGTTCATCAATCATTACACATTTTTGTAAACTTAAATGCAATTAAGGTAATTATATTTGGGATTAACACAGTGAATCCTAATAAGTCTAGCCAACTGGCTGTTGCTGCCATTAAATACGTGTCTGCTGACATAGTGCCTCAGTGCAAGTATCTTCATATTACCTATCATGAGTTTATTTTTTGTTTGTTTGTTTTTACTTAACCAGTTAATCAGTGGAATGGGTTTGTCTAAAAAGTATTTTTTCACAAACAAATCAGGTCAGAAGCAAAGATCAGGATAAAGAATGTTCCAAAAAAGACAAATATTGGATGTGGTCTTGTGCTGCTAAATATAAAACAAAGTTCAAAATGATCATCAGAAGCACAGGTTTATTAATGATAGTCAGACATGAAAAAAAGTTTGTTTGCTTGTTTATATTTTATTGACTGGGTTAATCCTAGTAGGTTATTGCCCTGTTTTTAGTCAAGATCTGAGGTGGTGGTCATGCTGACTAAGGAAAATTTGCCCATGGCACCTGTAAAAATTCCCTACTTTTCTCAATAAGGAGAGCTAGATGTATCTTTTCCGTGGGATCAGTTATGGGGGGGGTGGATATAATTACAACTTCAGTTTCTGGTGATGCTGTTGTGACTGTTTTATTGTAGGTGCTCTGAATGATTCTACTTTAAATGAATGTATTGGTGAAGCTGAACCTACTGATGATGTTTTGTTACCTTGCTGTGATGTGGCAGAAAAGTATTTTTTCCAATATGGATTTAGCAAAGGCTCTGTCAGAGATATCTAATGTTAAAAAGGAACTGGTACTGAATGAAACAAACTCAACGCTGCTCATCACGATAATGTAACAATCATGTGCTATATGCAGGATACAAGAGACAGTATGGACGTCATATGTGCAGGTTACTGTGAAAAGGGAAAAAATAACTGTATGATATTTCAGGCACAAATGCATCCAGTAATTCATATAAGGATCTAAAAAAATCCAGTAAATATCTAATACGGGATAAGATGATTGAGCATCTCAGAGTTAAAGCAGCATTCTCTGACTCAATTGGATTTGGGTACTAGAAAATACTGTTAGATAGCATGAAAATCTTTTTACCTTACCTGACGAAGCATAGACAACAATAAATGTTTAACCTTCAAATAAGTATGTTTTTCGGTGATGATTTAATATTCATGACCTGCTAGAGAAAGAGTCCCAATAGCTGAATATATTATATACACGCGTGTGTTTGTGTGTGTGTGTGTGTGTGTGTGTGTGTGTGTGTGTGTGTGTGTGTGTGTGTGTGTGTGTGTGTGTGAATATACCCAGTTTGAGGTGCCATTTGTCTGAGTATTCCATTTTCTCCAAAGTATAGCAATCTTACATTTGGTATATATAAGAACAGGGGTGCGCGGGCTTGTCCCCTGCAAAAAAAAAAAAGTTTTAAGGAGAAGATAACTTTTTGAAATTCACTCTTCTCCTGTGTTTTCTGTCTTATTTTTTCAGCTTGTCAGTAGTTGGCATTTAGAGTGGGGACATTTCAATAGAGAGCCTTGTTTTTCTTCTATTTTTTTTACAGTAGAAGAAGCACATTACAGTTCAACCTTGAACTGGAATTATAGCAAGATACTGAAATTAGAAACTTTTTTTTTAAATACTAGCTACCAGGGATACTTGAGAATGTTACCTAAGTGTTTCTTTCAAAAATAATGAGGCTAAGATTTGCACTCTGAACTCTTGATGCACAGAACTAATTAGTTAATGTAAACAAGTCCATTTTACATAATAAGATGTATGAAACTCGCTGATGTCTGGCATGATTCAGAGGTTGCAGCAGTCTGTGAGGTATGATGGAAAGGGTACATGTAACAGGAAACAGCATGAGTGTGTCTTTGAGGAGGTATCCATAAAAATCTGGAGGAGCATTAGATGACCACAGGGAGAGCTTTACAGTATTACTTGGACAGAGTTAATAGAGAAACAGCTCTATCACCATGATGCATATTGCAAACAATAAGAATGAAACTCTAACATCTGGCATTACTGATTTACTGTGAGAATCTGTAACTTATAAGGACAGAGACAAAAGAATAAAAAGAGACATAAAAGACATTTTCTCAAATGAGGGCCACAGGTAAGAGGTATGTTGGTGTGTGTGTGTGTGTGTGTGTGTGTGTGTGTGTGTGTGTGTGTGTGTGTGTGTGTGTGTGTGTGTGTTAAAATTTGTGTTTGTGCATGGCAGAGGGAATTTGAGGATGCCTGTGCTAATGCAATGCAAGGCAGCCACTGTTAATTACCATAAGTAAAGGCTAATTGGCACTCATGGTAGTTAAGGGCAATTGAGAGACATGCACATTAGCCAATGATAAGTCTTTCAATATTTTGGCTAACATGTCTCTGAATCACTATTTTCTGCATCATGTAAACAGGCCCTTTTTAATGTATTTTTTTGTTAAATAAATTGTTAAAATCAGACTGTAAAAATCATTAGGCATTTCAAAATAACAGTCAGTAAGACAGTAGGCTCGAGGTTCAAAATAACATTTATCTAATGTACATTAGGAGGCAAAAAAACATACATAACATGTACAGAATTTTGACTAATTACATTCAGGAAATACCTTCAATTATATACTATTTACAATCAGCTTTTGCCCACCTTACTGACGTGGTCAGTCACAGGGCCTTTACATCACTATAGTCCATAAGTAAACGCTGATGTAATGCTTTTTCAAAAAGTTTTCCCATGAGAATATTACAGCCTTGTAAGGCACCTGGTCAGTTACAATGTCTTTCCGTGGATGTTACTAATTCAAGGCTCTTGGATTAGTTCGAATACAATGGATGAATGTCTTCTTAATACGTTGCTTTGTTTCTCTGGTCACCAGCTGGATATTATCTCTGATAGTGTTCACAAGGCCATCCTTCTCGGTGGAAGGAAGAAAGATACACATGCATACATATTCATTTCTTTCTGACCCTGCAGATAATAATGCTGAAAGACATAAGCCTGCTGAGCTAGCTACTGTCAGGGTCAGAGTTTTAACTACACTACAGCTAAGCTTCAAGCAATTTCATGCAAGATCATTTCTACAGTCATTCTAGTAAAATAGAATTAAATGCATTACATATTATACTGTTTCCAAACTTTGCACAACATATATGTTTGAGTACATATTCTTCTAATAGTTTATATATGTCTAAGCACATATTTTTCTAACAGTTTATATATGTCTAAGCACATATTTTTCTAACAGTTTATATATGTCTAAGCACATATTTTTCTAACATTCTCCCTCCTGTTAATGCTTTTTATTCTATTCAGAAACATAAACAACATTAGTTCACTCCTTAGCCTTTTCCTCTCAGGGACTTTCAGCTAAGCAAGTCATTTGTTTTATATTTTAGAAAAAGCATCATTTGAAATCAATCTTTTAATTTCAACACCTTGGTAAAAAGTTTTAGTAACAGATATATCAACAAATTCTTTGATTAATTTTTTCATGCAGGGAATTTCACAGTAAACACATGCTCCTATTAGGAGTATACCCACACAAATAGCAATTAAAATGTTCAATAGGATGGAACCCCACCCCCCAAACAGATTCTGGAAAAAGTCCGTCAGTGGGTTTGGGCCTGGTTTAGTCATTGCTGATACTTGCTGAATTACCTCTAGGTGATTATTTGTCTCATGACGATCCTCAGGGATAAAAGCACAGCATTCTTCTTCGTGTACCACCTCTTGCCGCTAGGGTGAAGTAAAGAGCCATTCGATTTTGTAGCACAACAGTTCTCATTGCATTTAGTTCATTAGTCACCAATTTCAGGGCGGAAAAAGTTGCATTACTCATTACTTTGAGAAATCTGGACAGCTTTCTCAGCTCCCAGATCGATTTGACTGCTCCATAGGCTGGTAGTATTCCTGCCCAGGATATAACACTGTTGCCCAAGTCCATATGAGTCAATTTATTTCTGTTTTTTACTGAATTATGGTCTTTTCAACCAGCTTCAATTCTTTTCAACTGAATTTACAGGTTTTTTTAACTGGACCTTTAGATTTTTTGAGCTGTTTCCCTTACATTTCGTATCTTACCCAAAGGTAATTTTGCAGTATGTCTTATTGCTGGAACCAGATGACCCAAAAAACAACTGCTGGACCAATTCTCAGGTAACCATTCATATGCCTTTTTCCCACAAATAAAATCATTACTTCGGTACTAATACGTGTTATCCCTGCATGAAACATTTTCCTATATTTAATAGACAATTGTTTAGTTAAGACTGGATTGTCACGTACTGCATTTAATGTAGTTTTCATTGAACTCAGATATGAATCATAGTTAGTATCACAAACAGTACCCCCACTTCTGACTTTAATGTAACATTTATAAGACATTGTTATATTACCATTACTCCAGCCCACCTGGAGGGTATCACTTTTGTAGAACATACAACTCCTTTTTGTGTGACAGGTAAAAATAAAGCTATTTTGTCCTGTGATCTCACAGTTCTTGTATCAAAAAAAAAAACTTTCCCAAGTCTCATTTTATCCCCAGAGGGACAGTGGACATTAACAGTCTTTTATATGTTGTTGGTATAGCTGTATAAACCCAGCAATTTGAAATGTTCATAGTCTCTGTATACACACGCTTCATGGCCAGGTATGTGTTAAAGTTTGGATGCCAGTCTATAAACAGTTCATTACGTCTTTTCACTTTCACTCGTGTGGTTGAGTGCAGGGAAAAAACACAATAAGAGAAAAATTGTCACACTTATAGTCAACAAATGCACAGCCAACAAAATAATTATGCAATAGTTCTGGGGTTGCTCTGCTTTTTTTATTTGCTTTACTCTTGGCCATTTTGCCCTTGTGTATTAAATTGAACATTCTTTGTTCTTGTTCTGTCTTTCATCTGAAAAAGAGTTAAACTGCAAAACAGATTTATTCATTAACAGTTTTTTTATATAATTAGCTAATGAACTGTCAGCCTCCAGCTCTGCAGGCATGAGAGCTTTCCACTGAGGCACATAATATGCCCTTCCAAATATTACTTCAAAGGGGATCAAACCCTTTACATTTGTTACTGTTTTCATGCTCAGCAATGCTAGAGGTAAACAGCAAATCCAATTCTTCTGAGTCTCACTCATCAACTTCCTTTCTTCACATTTATTCAACTCTATGAAGTCCATACAAATAGTATGGAACGGATATGGTGGTGTAGGGAAACTCCCTTGCTTGTTTTTAAATGCTCCTTGTGCATGGTGCTTGTTACAAGTATGACAAGCTGCACAAAATAATTTTATTGTATAATTTATGTATCCATATATTTGGAATATTCTATTTACTAACTGTACCATCCCCCCTGTTGAGACATGGCTCTGCCCATGGCTCAACAAAGCTGCATATTTAAATAAATTAGACGGCAATATTGTTTTTTTCCCTTTGGAAATGTACAGTCCATTTTCAAAAATTGCACCTTGCTTTACCTATTTTTGTTTTTCTGCTTTTGTAGTAAGCATTTGCATTGTTTTTAACATGTCTAAATCTAAAATCTCAGAGGGTTGTAATTCCTCATTTAGAAATAAAGTTTTTGAGTCTGAGGCTGCTTGCTTTGCAGCTGCATTAGTTCGTGCATTACCTTTTGAAATTTTATCCTGTTGTTTTGTATGAGCTACACATTTACAAATAGCTGCTTTGGTAGGCAGCTGAATAGATTCTAATAGCTCCAAAATAAATTGCGCATGATTAATAGGTTTTCCACTGGATGTAATCATCCCTCTATTTTCTTTATTGTTGTGCAAACACATGCACTGTAGAAAAAGCATACTGATTATCAGTATATATGTTCACTTTCTTGCCTTCTACTAAAATACATGCTCCTGTCAAAGCTACCAGTTCTGCTGCTTGAGCATACAAGTTGTGTGGCACAGTTTGTGCTTCTAAAATTTCAGTGTCTGTAACTACTGCATACCCCACCAGATTCTTTTCTGTAGGACCCCTTCTGCATGAGCCATTCACGTAATATGTCACCTCAGCATTATTCAAGGGCATATCTGTAAGATCTTGTCTAGGTAAAGCTAACCGTTCATATGAGGTTGACTCAGCAGTATGGTCATACATGAAAGATGTTTAGCAGGAGAAAGGTATGCAACTTTTTTTTTGTAGCAGAATTATTGCAACTGCATGAGGCATTCTCAATGTGAGAGGGTGGAATAACACTACTGAGGCTGAAGTCTGCATTGCCATTGCTGCTGCAACTACTGCTTGAACACAGTGAGGCAAAGATTGCACCACTGGGTCTAACTGTGATGAATAGTAAGCTATGGGGCATTGCTTATTCCCATGTTGTTGCTTTAATACTGATGTCATGTACCCTTGCTTACAATCTACGGTCTGAAAAAAACGTTTGTGATAACTTGGAAGTCTTAAAACTAATGAAGAAGCTATTAACTGCTTCAACCTGCAGAAAGCCATTTCTGCTTTTGTTCTCCATTGTAAAATAATTTGGTACCCAGCTCCAACAAAAATTAGTTGTACCTAAGAAAGACATTATTTCTTTCTTAGTTGTTGGTTTGGGTGCTTGCAAAATTGCTGTTTTTTTTTTTTTTTTTTCCCTTTATCTAGTATTTTACCTTTATTGGATATCACATATTCCAGGTATTTAACCTGTGTTTTTTTTTTTTCAAAGTTGTAACTTACTTTTGTTTACTTTGTCCTTGTATTACTAAAAAATTTTAATAATGCTACTGTATTCACCCTGCACTGTTGCTGGGTGCTGCTAGCAAGATGTCATTTACATAAAGTAAAATTTGACTACCTTCCGGTGGGGTAAACCCTGCCAGGTTGCTAGCCATTTTTTTTGTGCAAATATTATTGGGCTCTCACAATATCCCTGTGGTAGTCGAGTATATGTATACCTTTTACCCTGAAATGTAAATGCAAACCAATATTGACTATCAGGATGTATAGGTATTGAAAAGAAAGCATTGCTTATATCTACCACAGTAAAATACTTTTGTTGTGGCTTTAAATCATTTAACAAGGTATGTGGGTCTGGCACCGTAGGTGCTCTAGGTATTACTGCATTATTTACAGCTTATAAATCTTGTACCATCTGCCATTTCCCGTTTGCTTTTTTAACAGGAAATAGGGGTGTATCACATGGTGAATCAGGAGATTCTACCAGTACTCCTTTTTTGAGTAATGCTGCTATTATAGGCTTAATTTTTACTTTTGCATCCTTTCTCAAAAGGTATTGTCTTTTTTGTGGTCTAAAAGCTGACTTTGGGGTAATTGTAACTGGTCCTGCTGCTTTTACTAATATATAATTAGGTGATTCAGAATGTTTTGGTAACTTGGAGGGGTGTATCAAAGTCCGTGACGCTCCTGAGTCACACAGGAATTTGACTTTCCTTCCCTCCACCAGAAGTGTCACTTCTGGTTTTGTATCTGCTAGGTAGAGCTCCAGGCTCAACAATGCTAAATCTAAAATTTCATTTCCATTTTTATCCTTTACATCTGTTTGTACTTTCTTTATTCCCTCTACTACATTTACATTTTCTTTTTGTTTATTAACCTTTCCTGATGATTTTTGGTTATTATCACTATCATATAGTCAGTCCTCATCTCCTTTATCTTTTGTCATTGCTTTCTTATTTTGTTTACAGTCCCTAGCTAGATGCCCTTTTTATCTGACTGTAATACAAATACTTCAGCTCCGTCTTCAGCAGTGAAGACTTGTGCCTTTTTTTCTTTTTACTATTAAAGTGTCTTTCAGTACGTCTAGCATACTCAAGTAAGGCTTGCAGCCTGCTTGTTCAGTGATTTATCATATGCTTTGTAATAAAGCTACTGACAGAGGCAATGCAACCTTTTAAAAATGCATTTTTTTAATTGTTGTTTAAAGCATTCTAATAATCTAGCATAATATCCATCTATTGTCTCATTTTTCTGTTGTATGCATTAATTAATGCAAGTCCAGTCTGCTCTAAGTTTCCATTTTTCAGAGATTCTGTCTGTCAGACCTTTCACTCTGTTGTCTAAAAATGTTTCAGAATTTTCTAAGCTTCTGTTTTTCTACAATTTGCTTTCTCAATCCACCTGTGTGCTTGAGGTATGCCTAGTTGGTGCTGTTTTTTTGCCTGACGTCCTGCATCAGATTTAAGCTTGTTTAAGGAGTTTAACTAGTGGAAGTTTATTTAGTTTACTATCAAATTCATAGTTGTTAACACATTTTGCAAAATATCTCACATTATCTGCTTGCTGCAATTGCATATGCTTCACATTATCCGTTAGGGGCGGATCTCGTGATCTGTCAGTGCACTGATCTCCCATGTCTTAAAAAGACTGTTACGTAACCCTTCTCTTGTACCACGTGGTATCTTATTTCCCCATATTCACAGTAGTGTCTAGAATGACTGTTTACTTTGCTTTGTTATTCCCTGATTTATGACTCAAGATACAATACTTTGACTCTCTTTCTCCCTGCTATTGCAAACCTTAGCAATAGCACAGTGTAACCTGGTCCCTGATCTAAAACAAAGACAAAGAGGGAAATTCTTCTTACCTGAGCCTCCCGCTTTATGACTGTCTTTTTTTCTTGGGGCCCAGTCTTCCGCTTTTCAGCCACAGATCAGAAAGTGGACAGCCTCTTTACACACAACAATTCAGTCGGAGGTCTTTTCACTTTAAGAAGAACCATTTTGTTTTGGCAGCTTCTCCTGCGCAGATTTATTATCACCCATGCACTTTGACCTGCAGCTTACCAAGGGAATTCCAGTCCGAAGGACCAAAATGTTAAATAAATTGTTAAAATCAGACTGTAAAAATCATTAGGCATTTCAAAATAACAGTCAGTAAGACAGTAGGCTTGAGGTTCAAAATAACATTTATCTAATGTACATTAGGAGGCAAAAAAACATACATAACATGTACAGAATTTTGACTAATTACATTCAGGAAATACCTTCAATTATATACTATTTACAATCAGCTTTTGCCCACCTTACTGACGTGGTCAGTCACAGGGCCTTTACATCACTATAGTCCATAAGTAAACGCTGATGTAATGCTTTTTCAAAAAGTTTTCCCATGAGAATATTACAGCCTTGTAAGGCACCTGGTCAGTTACAATGTCTTTCCGTGGATGTTACTAATTCAAGGCTCTTGGATTAGTTTGAATACAATGGATGAATGTCTTCTTAATGCGTTCCTTTGTTTCTCTGGTCACCAGCTGGATATTATCTCTAATAGTGTTCACAAGGCCATTCTTCTCAGTGGAAGGAAGAAAGATACACATGCATACATATTCATTTCTTTCTGACCCTGCAGATAATAATGCTGAAAGACATAAGCCTGCTGAGCTAGCTACTGTCAGGGTCAGAGTTTTAACTACACTACAGCTAAGCTTCAAGCAATTTCATGCAAGATCATTTCTACAGTCATTCTAGTAAAATAGAATTAAATGCATTACATATTATACTGTTTCCAAACTTTGCACTACATATATGTTTGAGTACATATTCTTCTAATAGTTTATATATGTCTAAGCACATATTTTTCTAACAGTTTATATATGTCTAAGCACATATTTTTCTAACAGTTTATATATGTCTAAGCACATATTTTTCTAACATTTTTACTTCCAGCACTGGGGTTCATTTTGAATCCCTTGGAATGTTACTGAAAATGAAAATGCAGTTGTTAGTTTGCAAGAAAATAAGGTGGTGCAAGGTTGTGATAATAATGTTAAAGAAATTACAGAAGATATATTATTAGTGATCAGAAACAAACAGTTTTGGAGTGTGTTACTGGGCAATGAAATACTCTATTAACTTCTACAGTTTTTATATGTACTAACAGTCATTGTTCGTGTTCACAAAAGTAAGGTAAGTACATACAGAGGACAGTGGTGCTTTATCAACTGGGACTAGTTAAATGTGAATAGAAAATTAACATGAAAACAGAGAAAAAAGTTTCAAACAAAAGGAAAGATTACATTGGTATCTTTGAATATAAACAGTATAACAATCAAGCTTAGAAGATATGCTATCTTTGAATAGAACAAAAATAAGTTCATAATTGTTTTCTTAGCTGACAACCACAAGGGTCTTTTAAGTCTAGCCAAGCATCCAGAATCTCTGACAAGTTCTGGTATCCTCGGTACGTGTTAGCAGGGACTTGCGAGATGAAACATTTACAAGCAGGAGCCTGGGAGATGAACCATTTATAAGCTGCCTGTGTCTGTTAGAGACATAGGTGCTAAACCAGGGAAGAATTTCCTGTTTCTGAGAGGAAAGTGTAAGGAGTCCCATTTCAGTAGCAAAAAAGGATAGCCAGTGCTACAGAAAACAATGGATTTCCAAATGGCAAGTATACTATTTGGGATAAAATGGTGGCATGCTTTACATTTTTGGATATATGTTACTTGATATGTATTCAAAAGATTGAGCATTCTTGTGGTTTAAATTTTGGGAATTTTCCATTTCTGGAAGAATTTGCTGTGCTTGTGGTATAAAAAAGGCAGTTAATCATGAATACGTATATTTTTCAAGTCTGAGCATGCAAAAAAAAACTTTAACTGTACAATTTAGATCAGATGTGGTTTCTGAAGAGAAATTAGGGAACTGTTTCAAGGTGCTGTGTGAAAAATACTAAAATGGTAAAAAGAGGATGGTGAAAGACTTCCAAGAATTGGGGTATTGAAAGTAGTTGCAACTTTAAAAGTAAATAATAAGTCAAGGATATCCGTTGTATCTTTATGCCAAATTGAAAAAGTGGAGCAATTAAGTATGTTAGACATCCAAACTGTGTCATCTTTATGGAAAGGATACACATTTTTAGCTGACTGTAAAACTGGGTAATGTAGTCAATGAGTTGTATAAAATTCTAAAAATGGAATCACCTTTGGTATGATATTTGTATGCTGTGTGTGTATGGGGGGGTGACAAAAGTAATGTTATACAAGCTGAAACAGTTGAAAAATAGATTGTCAAGGAAACTCAACTGATGTAAGAAGACAAGGAAAATGCTGATTCAAAATAGGGGAGGTTGAAAGTGAATGAATTTTATAGAAAATGTAAATACTTATTTTTTAGGTGACTTTGACATTATAGCACAAAATAAATCTTGCTTAAAGAAAAGAGGCAATTAAACAGAAGAAAAAAATGGATTTACCAACATAAAACTGGGGGGAGATAATAGATTTGGGATATATGAATGTGTGTTGTGATCTGCCTTTCATGTATAGCTTGAGAATTTTGAGACCTGAAAAGTTCTTATTTTATTCCATAAGTTTGAGTTACTGGTTTCCTGCCTGTAGGCTGCCAAAGAGATTTAAATGTTATTGTTTTTAAACTGGTGGTAAACATTTGATTATATGCCAGTTTATCCAGAGTTATCTTGAAAAGTTCTAAATGTTTTGAATTTAGAATCCATATATGATTGTATATTATTGGTATATATTGACACTTTCACATTATAATTTACTGTGAAGCTTAGATTTGTATGTTTTAGGGTCTCGTTACTGTTATAAATATCCAGGTTTAGTAATAGCCTGAATTATTTCCTTTTTAGAGTCCTAAATCAGGTATCAATTCCCACTGAAATACCTATAATGAAGTGAACAAGGATTTGCTTTTTGATATCTTTTTCCATAATTTAGATTAGACAGGGAGTTAATTCTTTTCATGAACGTCCTTCCATCTGATTCTAACCATTTCAACTGTTCAGTTGTATAGATGCAGAAAGAACTATTATACTTCAATATGGGTCGGATGAATGAGCTTTACAAATTAAACATACTAATAACATCTCTGTTAGAAATGTTCTTTAGCATAGCTCCTAACTGTTTGAGCCATACTGATAATTAGACCTTGATATTTTTTAAAGGACAAACTACTTTTTTGCACGTCTTTACAGTTAGAGGCCTCTTCTCATAATATAGAACCACACTACATATTTTCTTTAGTTGTCATTTTCCCGTAAAACATAATTTTACATTTATTTGTGCTAATGGAAATAAAAATGTCAGATGCCCATTTTGAGACCTTTCTCAAAGACAAATTTACATAATGGTAATCTTTGTATCTAAAATGAAAACAATCTTGCAATCATCTGCATATTTGTTTAATGATAATACATTTTCCTAGGAGTAGATGAAAAAAAACAAGGTTAAACAATAATAGTCCCAAGACAGACCTCTGTGACCCTCTATGCATATCTAAAACATTTGAAGAACATCTATGGATGCTTATTGATTGTCATTTACTTATAAGACAACACATTATCTACTGAATAATGTGTGCATTATATCATTTATTATCCAATAATTAAAAAAATTGAATTATAAATTAGTGAATCAAATGCCCAAGTGAGATGCAGAAAAATAATTCCATAAGAAAGTCCTATATCAGAGATTAAGATCAACCTATCATAAAATTCAACAAAGTTAGTGAAGGTAGATCTTCCCCTTATGAATCTAGGTTGGTGCAAATCAACAGCCCCAATATTATTATCATTTTTATAGCAATGAATCAGTTTTATATGCCACAAAGCATTTACTTGTAGTGGTCAAACTTATAGACCTACAGTTGGATATATCAGCTGATTTACCTTTTGTAGTATCAAGGTGATATGTCATTTTCTCCAGATTTGTGACTGTCCTATTCTTAAGTAGGCTATTATTTTTTTTTAAGAAATGAAGGAAGTAAATGTTGGGAATGAAATATTTTTTCAGGTCATAGATTAAGCTAGCATTAATTTGGTGACAAATACTGGTAAAACAGAAACAAGGAAAGAGTCACCTATGATTATACTGAAGGAAAGGGAGGAATTATTTAGGGGCATAAAAATGTAAAAGCATTTATAAAAGCAGGTCAGAATGGTGGACAATTGATTAGTATGAATAAATATAAGAGGATGTATTTAGCAATAAAAAGGAAGTGTCAAAGGATCAACAATGATGTATATATAGAAAAAGTAATGGAGTTTAAAATAATAGTTGTGTCAAATGTTAAAATGTTTTCGGGATGGATGCAGAAATATATGAGTTAAAAGTGAATGACATGTTCATGAGGTGAAAGCATTCAGCAAAAGGGAAAAAGAAAGATGCAACATATGTTCTTGGAAAATGAGCACTAAAGAAAGCAGAATGAAGGCACTGGGAATAAACGATGGTAGGGTCACTATATGTCAGAAGAATTTCATGGATATTGTGGTAGAGTATGAAAAGGATATGCATATCAAAAAGAGTAAAGAGATAGAGGTGGGTTGGGGACTAAGAAGGTTCCAGAATTAGAGTAAGGAATTTTTGGAGAAATAAGTTAATTTAGAGGAAGTGCACATTTGGTTAAAAGAAGGAAATTCACAGTGTCTAACAGTAGAGGAAGGATTACAGTACTTATTTATAAGGGAATAGATGTAAAACAAAAATATTTGGGGGGTGTAAAAATGGAATGGATGAGATAATCATCACAGATCTGGCAGCAGAGTTTTGGTCTTGGAAACCAGAGTTTGTGTGTCTGAAAAGCAATTTGTTGTGCCTAGAATGCAATAGCTGACAAAATCAGCAGAGTTTTATTGTTTGTGGTTGTGATAATGGTTAAGGTTTTTACCTCACAGATCCTAGGTGCAGGGTTTGAGTATGTCCTTTGGTTATTTGAAGGCTTTTAATACATTACAGACCGATAGCCTAGTATTTACCTAAGGACCTATGATGAGGAGCCCTGTAGTGGCATTTCAAAATAGTTTTGGGAAATGGGAATATATAGATGAAAGAACTGGATACTAACAACTTAAGGTAATATATAATACAACAATTTTATGAAATAAGAACATTAAGAAAAAAACATTTAGGTTCTGATAGGAGCAGCTTTACAAGATTACGTCTCTGGGCCTATAATAACATGACAGAAATGATCATTGTTAAAGCAATAACATCATCAGAAAAGGGAAAGCTGAAGCTAGATGGATGGCCTGTGGTACTATGAAGGCACATGACAATGTAAAACATTGACAATTTTGGCAGAATGTCGATTTATATAGTGCAATTGAAAATGGCAGGTTTGTTAAAGAAGATATTTGAGACTCTGTTAATGAAAGTTCTAGTAAATGGTTGAGTAAGTGATAAGATTAAGATGTATTCAGGAGAATGGCAGTGATGACCATGAATGTAATTTTATTTCTTCATGTTGTCAATGCAGTTATGGTCCAAGTACATAGATAAATAGGAGATGCTATGATTAAGCTTTGGGCATGATCTTTGATGATAAGATATGCAAAAGACTTCATAGTTATGGTTAATATTAAGTCATGGGTTGGGAAAGTAGTAAAGCTCATGGAGTAAGAGTTATATAAGGAGCAGTGTAAAGGTCATAGGGATCTAGTTAAGTAAGGTGGCATTTATTTTACTAAGAATAGTATTTAATGTGTCAGGAGTTGAATGTTCTTAGGCAATATAAGGAGTAGTTTAAGGAATTTATTTAGTTAGTACAGGTTTTGAGAGCATTTAGATTATGTTTCAGGAAAAATGTATCTTTAATATAATCCATTATCATGAGTAAGATGGCCTATATGAGAGGAGTATGTATAGTTCCACATTAAAAAAAAAGTGAATTAATGCATATTATTTTCAGAGTTTATGTGGGTATTCAGAGTTAATCCAGTAATGACAAAAGTTTCATAAAATAAGAAAGAAAAGAAAGATTTGGAATTGATTCCGCTTTTACTTACTGGCATTTTTGCCGCTGTTTTTGGATTGGAAGTTAATTAAGCATAAAAACCATGTTTAGTGGCTGGATTGTTATGAGTGAAGTAAGACAGATGTTGGGTTATGTAGAGGAAAAGGAAGAGGGAACCGGCCGAGGATGAAGAAGAAGCAGTACTGGAAAAACGTATAGTATGGAAATTCATAAAGATATGTGTGTGTGTATGCAGATCCACGGGAAATGTATCAGGCTATGAATGAAGAGCAACAAAAAAGGAATAATAAAAAATAAAAAATAAAAATAAACAAAAGGTTTGAAAGGATGTGGGTATGAAAGGGTTTTTATGGATGATGATGATGTTAAAGAGTGGAGGTAAATTGTTTTAATACTGTATAAGCAAAAAGAAGAAAGGAGATATTACTTTTATGTAGCAGAATAAATAGTGGAATTTTTTTTAAATTGTGATAGAGTTAAAACTATATACAGTGTTACAAAATGAACTTGGAATAAAGTAGGAGTAAGAGAAATTCAGTCAGGAATGCTTTTGTACAGAAAACATGATGTGGGGAAGAAACAGTTGGCAAAATGGACAAGACAATTTTTCCATACATTTGACATATGTGGAGTAGAATAAGTGATAAACTATTCTATAACAAGCAGTCGAAAATGTCAAGTATTATAGTGATAATCAAGATGTGGAATGAAGGAAAAGGTAGCCTAAATTTGTTCTAACAGATGTTTAATATTAGTTTTTCTGTAAAGATTAGTTTTGCAATTTTGAAAATTGATTGCTTTTAATAAAGAATATCCACTTTTTTGATATGTACTGTGGGATATTTTATATCCACATGAGCTGCCACTAATTCAGGCAGATGGGACCTTGGTTTGACATGTCATCCAAAAGATGATGCATTTAGGAGTGCACACCACCAAATCTGCAATACAGTAACAGTACTGGAAAAATAAATGTAATAGCTTGGTGTTGGAATAGAATTCCTAGCTTTTTAATCTTCTGACATAAACAACACATTTTAATGTGATTTATGTGAGATCTCATATAAGATTAATGTTCAAAGTTAGCATTTCATATAAAAATTAAAAAAAAGAATATAATGACTATATCAAATAACTGACATAGAATGTGAGACTACAACAGACAGCTGACAGTATCAAGGAAGATAATGGGATTGTAAAACAACAAAGAGACCGCCAACTATTTTTATCAACAACAAGAACAAAAAGTGAGTCCCAGCTCTACTTTCAAAGTCTGGATAATTTATTAAGAACAATTTAGTATACTTACAAAAACAATTCTAAATCTCTTAGCACCTCGGCCACAGCCTTTACAGAGTAAGATTTTACAGACACTAAAAAACCACCTTATATACAATTATAAAACATTTAATTAGATTCAATTAAACTATTATTCAATTGAAACATGGTAAAATAGATATTTAAAGGAATAGCCTTAAACAAGGCTTTGCCAGTTACATTCCCTATTTAAACCATGGGGAAACAGAGTACCATATTTCATAATTAGAATGGATTCCTTCTGTCTTAATATATTTTTCTGATGGTCAACATTATTAAAATAAAGTGGTACATGTTCTAAAACCATGACATGAGTTAAAATGTTCTGCAATAGGACTAGTTACTTTTTTATTCTTCACATCTCTAATATGTTCTTTTATTCTATCTGCCAACATTCTCTTCGTTTCACCAATATAATATTTATTACATGTGCAAAAGATAACATAAATTAATCCCTTACTTCTACAGGAGTATTTAGCCCTAACAGAGAAATTTTTTCCATTAATTTTAACCACTTCAGTTACTATGTATTTACACACCGAACAGCTGCCACAAGGAAAAGTTCCTATATCTTTAATATTATAAAATATAAGAGTTTTAGGTTGTTTAAAAATACTATGAACTAGAAAATTCCTAATACTTTTAGCTTTTTTATATGATATAATCAGATTAGTATTTTTTAAAGAATCAATTTCCTTCTTAATAAAATTCCAATATTGTTTAATTAATTCATTCATAGTATCAGAAAAATGTGTATATTTTGTAACAAAAAATATTTTTTCTTCATTTGTTATATAGTTATTATATCTACATTTACTATATTCTTTATCAAATGTTTTTATATTAAAGCTCTTTTTAAACACTTTTATAAGACTATTCTTAACTTCAGTGGCATCATATCCTCTGTTAATAAATAGTTTGGCTACTCTCAAGGACTCATTATAAGCTAAATTAACATCAGAATTTAATCTTTTTATTCTAATGAATTCTCATGACAACTACTTCCACACATTTTCCAACTAATTTCATCAAATTTTCTATAAATACTAGTATGTATAAAATGATCATTAACACCTTTAAGAGAAATGTCCAAATAATTAACTCTAGAACCTATCTGTACATCACCAAATTTTATACCATACTGATTGACATTTAATTCTTGAATAAACTGTCCAGAAATTTCATAACCATTTTTACAAATAAAAATAAGATCATCAATAAATCTATAATGTTTCACAACATGTGTTTTAAAAAAATGTAATTTATACAAAAACTCATTTTCAAACATCCCCATGAATAAGCTGCTCCCATTGCTGTTCCAGTTAATTGTTTGTATAGTTTACCATTAAATTCAAAAATATTATTATTCAGACAAAAATCTATCAATTCCAAAACATAATGGGTTCTAGGGTAGTCACCCAAAAAAAACTTAATAGCTTCTAGTCCCCAAAACATCAGCAGTAATATACATTTCTTCCTTCCAACATACATTTTAATTTTTCTTTAATATAAGAAGGCAGTAATAAGACTTTTTACAAACATTATATGTAAAATTTTGCCATTTGATTATTTTAATAATTATCTTTTGGTCAACATCAGATTTTGTTAAATAATGTAATCTAATACCTTTTACATTAGTTTCAAGATATACATTTTATACTATATGCATTGCTTATACTTTCATTGTCCGATAAACAAGAATAAAAACTCTCATCACTATCTACATCACTATCAAACATTTTTTCAGTAGAACTGTTAATATTGTTAATAGGGTTGTTGATAAGATAATGGGATTGTTGGCAAAATAACAAGTGTACCTAAGTCATGCATTTCTTACAGAATCCAAAGCAACTAGGGGTTAAAAGAGAATAATGTCATCACACCCAGCTTTGAAGTCCTTTGCAAGTCAACTTTCTATAACATTGGCTAAACAACATATATTGGTTTATTTGCTTTTTGTAAACAACATCCCTCTCTTGAGCATTCCAACTTAATAAATTCCAGTACAACTTATATTAACCTAGAACTGCTCAGTTGTAACAGTCTAAAGTAAAATGTGACTGCTCATGACACTTGCTTGCCACTTGAACACATGCATATATGTGTAGTTACTGAACTTGTTTTCCATGTGGTAATAGCATTCCCACCCATACAAGGATACTGTTTGCATAGCTCATCCAGACCATCTGGGAGTGCCTATGGAGTATCCGTATGTATCCTGTCTACCACTACCTTGTGTCAAATCATTTGTCTCTCGCACATCTTCATCACACTAAATAAAAATAGTTACTACATTATCACCAGCTGTAGATCCTCTTCAAAGTCTCCTGAATGCCATGATAACTATTAAACATGTTGTGTTCTATACCTAGTAATCCCAAGATATTGATCCTGGGTGACTTCAACTATCCATTCATTAACTAGAAATCATATTTAAAAATTTATAAACACACCCAGCATTTCCTCAGTTTTAGGAATGCCAACTGTCCAGATAAAAATATTGCAAGTTCCCACAAGAGATGACAATGTGCTTCACCTCATGCTTATAAATGTTATCTCTTTCTACCTCAACTAGAGTTATTCCCTCATTCATCGCATCTGACTTACAAAGCACTGCTGTCTTCCTCAAATTACTATCATCTTTCTCAGTTATTCTACTGGATTTAGATATTCAAATTCAACCAACTATCATTTATGGCCTGAAAAAATGTAAATCTGCCCAGCCAGTATGGTAACCAAATCATTAAGGCAGCTACATATACCTCTGATTTCTAGACACAGCTAAACTAACATATAGTGAGTTCAGGCCCTACTCAACATACTCATAATGGGGAATTCAAACATAAACCATAGAGGTGGAACTCCTGAATAAAGAAACTATGTAATAAGAGCAGATAACAATTTGCTTCATATAAAAGATTAGAAATGCAAGCAAAGAACTGAAGTACTCCATTAGGAAGACTAAAGCAGGATGTGAACTGAAAGTAATCACCTACTCCAATGATAACCATTAGTCCTTTTCTAGCTATATGCAGAATGATGCTATTAACATCCATCACCAGTCTATGCTTCACTTCAAAGGCACTATCTTTTATGATGATAAACTCCTGACTTGACAAATTTGGTTCCAGTTTCATCCCTCCCATCAACAACCAAGTTTCCTCCCTTGAATTGCTAAACTCCTTTTTCCCCAAATCACTATGGACTAAATCTTGGAAGTTCTATCCAAAAGTAGAAGTATACCAGTTGTCTCATAATGACAATGTACAACATTACAACACCCCTTCAAAGCTTTCAAACTTAGTCTCTCCATGGGTTATATACCAAGTGTCTGGAAAATACTTGTCATGATGCCACTTCACAAGTGTGGTTCCACAACTGAACCCGGTAACTACTATTAACCTTACCAGCATCATCTGAAAATCATGGAATGTATCGCGGTCAACTGCCAAAATGACAATACTAGTAATTTATAAGCCCTCAACCCTCATAAATTTGGCTTCATTAAAGGTTCATCATTCTCCTTAATCTTATTATTTATTTGAAAGTGCAACAGATACTATCAGTAAGGCCATTCTATCCATATCACTTCTCTGTTCTTAATTAAATCCTATGATATGTATCTCCGGGATAGAATTATCAATGTACTTAGTAGTCTAAGCATAATCTCATACATCATGCATTAGGTTTGCAAATTGGTTCTATGAATGGATGTACAAAGTAAAAGTTGGTAGGGCTTTTTCATGTAAAATGCTGATCAGTGATCATATCGCTCATGGATCTGCCTTCAGTACACTCTTCCTCTTCCACAACTACTTTTCTAATATAAAAGCAGATGTCAAATGTCAATGGCTAATCGAATTTGCTGATGCCTGTAAAATAACTGTTATTACTGACTAACTAGATACTCATATCCTCTAAGAGAGGTTTGCAACAGTCAATACTTGCTGTACAAAACATAGCTTTAAGCTTAACACACAAAAATGCGGTGAAATTAACTTTGGGAAACAGGTTTATCATACTGATTACCACAAAAAAGGATCATGCCTAAGATCAACACATTTTTAAAGATTTAGGTACCCTCATTGACATTGAACTATCCTGCAATTATCACATTTAAGTTTTAGTTAGGAAATCCTTCTACCTTGTTCAGGTAATTATCAGATCTATATCTTCCAAGTCAAAGGATGTCACAATCCCTCACTAATCCTTCCTCAATCTTAGAATACAACACACCATTGGAAAAGTACCTTTCCAAACAGTTTGTCCTAAATTTCCCTAGCTACCCATCATGTTTTCTCTCTCATGTACTGTCTCTTAGAGGATGATCTTTGTCTCACCTTCCAAGGTATGAATGATTCTTTCCTACTAGACCTCATCCACTTTCAGAAATATTGGCCATATTAAAATAGCTTGCATTAAAGATCTCAGCTTTCAGTGCAGCATAAACAAGACTTATTGGAGCAGTCATTTCCTGACTCAACAAATCCTCTACTTATGAAACAAAACCACCCTGAAAGTCAAATAATATCGCTTATTGGCATCCTTCAGTTTCTGGCTTAATGATTAACTGGGCACTCACAAATTTACTGTTGGAGTAAGAAGCATAGCCGTTATGATGAGGAGTGGGAAATTTACCCACTAAATTCTTTGAATTACATTGTTAGGCTTTGCAATGTCAGCCAGATCACTTTCCTAGTAATAACTTAGGGACCAAACATCAAATAGATATTCATTATCTTGAGTATCTTATGCAAAAAGGCTTATGTCAGAATTAAGTCTTTATATCACTTTGGTAAGGTTTGTCTTTGATTCTTTTTTCAATGATTCATCAATGCATGCCCAGTATAAGTAGTCGTGATAATACAATCACTACTATTACTATTACTACTAATGATACTCTTATTACTACTACTATTACTACTAGTATTGTTTCTACTACTGCTGCTACTACTACTACCACTAGTGCCACTACTACTGCTACTGCTATTATTTCTACTACTGCTGCTGTTACTAATAATACCATTGTGACTGACAATACTGCTACTGCTACTATTGCTACTGCTGTTACTACTACTTGTACTAGTAATATCAATAATAATAGCACTATTTATTATTACTTTACCTATCAAGGTATATATTAGCATCATAGATGAAAATTTTACTTGCATAAAAGTATGCAACTTGATGCCTGGCAATACTTTTTTTGCTCACTTTTACCTCCTTGCAGCTAACCATCAGCAGCTTCCAGGACTTTTCCTCATTCACTTGGTCTACCAAACCTCAATGGTCTCCCCAGGCTAACAGCAAAATATTTGGGTTGGGGAGGAGATTGAGGCCTCTGTGGTGGTATCATACCATGGCTGAGGGGTATATTTTCATACTTATTAACCTCAATGCCTCCCAGTCATAGGTCTCAACCTTTTAAGCCTAGCAATGTGTGACAAATAGTCTGAATGAGGAACACCCTGTTTTGCAATGCGCAAAACATACCATTGCCATGGGGCCTGGTAGAACATTTTTAAAATTCAATAAAACACACGAGTCAGATCCAAAACTCTGTTTTTGTGTGTCTGCAGTAAAAGGGGGGAGGGGGGTGTTAGGAAGCTGACATTTAATGGAAGGCTGTTTAATAGCTGTGAATGACTTGCTCACTGCTGTTCATGGCTCCTTTCTGCAAGACTTTCCCTGCAACCGCCATCAAGCACCAAGCTGTTACTTGGACTTAAGTCACTTCTTCCATAGTCAAGTCTTTATCCACCATGGCAGGCTATAATGCAAGATAATATTACTGAATAATAGTAAAATAAATGTCAATGAAAGCAGTATTAGCAAGTAGAAGCTATGAATTAGCACATCCTTCTAGACTTTCCTCACTTCAGGAAAACTAATTTGATAAGAACAACGTACATTAACGGATAAAAACTTGTTAAATGACACACATACAAGGAAGAGTAATAAGAGGAAGAGGCTGAAAGTAATTAGTGATAGAATTAAATGAAGAGTCCGCAGTAAATATGAATCTTTTCTTAGAATATCTGAAATGCATTCCTGTGTGCCAGATGTTTATTATTAATAATTACAGCCTAATCAACTGTCAAGATGAATTTTCCCATGACCAGTACTGTTAAACATCAAGCAATGTCTGACTTGTAAATGTCACCATAAGTGAGAAAATCCACCATCACCATTGATCAGATACAATAATGATAATTTTTTTCTACATAATTATAAAAATATACTTGGTATTTTGATAAAACTGTTGCACATTGTCACTTCGTTTATTAACAGCACAGATAACTATACAAATACTTCTTTTCTGAGATGTACTGTGAAAATGTGGGTTCTGTTCATAATTTCGAAATACTGAAATCCCAAATTTCAGTATTTCGAAATTATAACACCGTAGTCTTGAAATCCTGAAACACCAGAAGCGAGAAATTCAAAATGCCAAAGTACGGAGATTTTGAATTAGCACTTCTGGTGTTGAGGTGTGTGAATGGTTAGGTGTTAGCTCGGGTATGTATATATGTGTAAGTGTGTTGGTTAGGGGCTTTAGTGTATGTCACTGTATTGTGACTGTGATGTGTGTGTGTGAGGGACTGTGAAATGTGTAGGTGTGAGTTACCTTTGTGTGATTGTGTGATCTCAGAGTTAGTATATATAAGTAGGGGTGGGTTTGGGGGGTGAAGCCCCCTACATGGGGGGGTGCAGGGGTGCTTGCCCCCCTGCTTATATGTGCTCTAGGTTTGTCTGTGTGCTTGTGGGGGGAAGTTGGGTGTACATTTAGGTGTGTGCTCTGTATGTAGTGTTGCTTTGGGATTTTGAGTTTCGTGAATTATGGGTTTTCGGGATTTGAAGGTTTCGGCTATGTAATTTCGAAATACTGAAATTCGGGATTTCAGTATTTCAAGATTTCATTGTGAACTCGAAAATATATATTCCTGTACATAATTACACTTATATTTATATCTATAGCTATATATATATATATATATATATATATATATATATATATATATATATATCTCTCTCTCTCTGTATATACATATATATATATATATATATATATATATATATATATATATATATATATATATATATATATATATATATATATATATATATATATATGTGTGTGTGTGTGTGTGTGTGTGTGTGTGTGTGTGTACTTTTGAATAACGAAAGTTCACTACTTCAAATTTAAAAAGTACACCCACACTAACACGAAAGTGCACTTTCACGAAAGTGCACTTTCTCGAACCCGCTAGACCAAACGGGCTAGCAGTCATGGACCTTAGGGTTAGGGCACGGGTTAGGGTAAGGGGATAGTTAGTAGGGCTATGTCCTTACCTTGACCTGTGCCCTAATCCTAAGGTCCGTGACTATCGCTCCACAGTGGAGGACATAGCCCATTTTTCAATGTCCTCCATTATGGTACAGTAGGTTCAGTCTAGTGAGTTTAAGCGAAACTGCACTTTCGTTAAAGTGCACTTTCGCTTAAGTGGGAATGTACTTTCCCATTTCAAAAAAGTGAATTTTCATTGAAGTACCCCCATATATATATATATATATATATATATATATATATATATATATATATATATATATATATATCTCCAAAGTCAAAACTCAGAGGCACACCACGACAATGAAAGCTGGCTTTATTTCTTATACAATAAAACCACAGAAGTTATAGATGAAGACCTGGTCAGTTAGTGCTTTCACATTTCTTGGAACGCTTCCTCAGACTATATAACCAGTACTTTCATTCACAATATTTATAAAAACTCTTATCCAATGAGAAAATACGTCCCCCCTTTTTAGTCATTTCCTTAAAGCTAACTCACATTACACCATAGGGTGTACATTTCTAAATCGTAATCAGATAGCAATATCTAACATAAGAAAATCCACAAACCTATAACACATCTATACCTAAATAAAAAAGACCTGCTCCCAGATGAAACCTTAATGCAAATTTTATTTTATTTCATAAAACATAAACAGACAGCATTTATCACTACTATCACTATGTAGCCTCAGAGGTTAAAAATCACTGATCTTGAAAACATTAAATGTACAATAATTTCATCAATCGCTAAATGCAAGTAAAACACTACCTCCACATGTTTTTTACATAAGTCAATTATTACAATCAGTGTAATTTTAAGACAGTGTGCTTTTATTCATGTTTTTGCTTTGTAAAGTTTTTTTAAGTGGAACTTTTTGTATTGTTGAAGTTGTAAGATGAGGTATGACAATAATTGTTATGTCCTGTGAATAACTTTTAACTTAAGTAAATATAGGGATGTTTAAGGTTTGTTATAAGCTATTTATACATTGTTTATAACTTAGTTTATATATTAATTTAAAAAGGCTTTTTACTAGGATGCCATATATGCCTTTCGCTGATGGACACATAACTTCTTACTTGAAGGTAGTTTATTAAATTTGAACTCAAGGTGGATAGAATCAATAATACCTTGAATATGTATATATTCCTTCTGTTTTGAATTGTACAAGTGTACAACTGTTTTAAACTTATTATATGTGGTTTAAGATGTTTTATACAGGTTCAGTTGTACTCTTGATTTATTGTATTTTATTGCTTATAAGTGATTTTTTGTCTTCATATTGTGCTCACTTGTTATTACACTGTCTTAAAATTACATTGATTGTAATAATTTACTTATGTAAAAAACATGTGGAGGTAGTGTTTTACTTGCAAGGGGGCGTAGTATTTAAAGAGCGCTGTTTTCGCGCTCTTTTTAACCTCTGAGGAAGCTACCTAGTGAGAGTAGCGAAAACGCTGTCTGTTTATGTAAATAAAATAAAATTGCGTTAAGGTTTCATCTGGGAGCAGGTCTTTTTTGACTCGGGAACCTTGTGTTTAGATAGCAATATCTAATAAATCTACTTTCCTATATAAACTGCAACATTCACAATTACCTATAACATATCTATACCTAAATAAATAAATATGAAAATGTATATGCATATAAATGTGTGTATATGTGAGCAAATGTTTAATAATAAAAACATCTATTTCATAAAACATAAATAAATCAGTCAGTATAACATTTATCATTAATATATGAAACTATGTTGCCTAAGTAATTAATCAAATCACTGTATCTTGACAACATTAAATGTACAATAATTTCATCAATAAATCGCTAAATCAATAAAACAGTCTGAATATAGCATTGTACATAACATATATATAACAAAATGTTATAATATTTCAACTGAATTTCTAAATTATGGGGCTTACCATCTGATTAATAAAATATCTAGCTATTGCATTACTATCTAAAAATTTCCTTTAAAATTTTTTTTTAAAAAAAATGTTTCTTTTGATCAGAAAGATTAACTCAGATTCTCTAGTGGGTATATAGTCTATCAATGAGAAATAGTTTCAGAGAGACTCTATCATTGAGTCCATGTGCCCTATCTGCTTGCATCCTCATGATCCAAAGTGCTTCTTGTTTCTCAGTGAAATTCTGCAGATTTCCAAGTCTAGTCATTTTATGTATTAACTCTATTACAGTGAACTTAAATTTATGTGTCGTATCATGAGTAATAATATGTCTGGCTAGGGCATTACCATCATCTTCTCTATTCATAGCATATATATGCTCCCTTACTCGCTCACGTAGAGTCCTGTTTGTCTTACCCACATAGAATGAATGACATTTCTCGCATACCGCAAGACATATCAAATCTCTCATTTTGCAATCAGCATATAATTTAAAAACATATTCCTGTCCTGTGTCTGGATGAATGAATACACTCTTACTGGATATGTAACTACATTGATTGCATGCTCTACAAGGATAAGTGCCTTGTCTAGCTGATGTTACACCATCTGGTTTAGATCTCTCATAACATAGCAAACGCTTCAAAGACTTAGTACTCTTATAAGAGAACACAGGGCACTCTTCTACTTTGTTTTTAATTTTTGTTATCAATTGTCAACATGTTCCAATTCTTATAGAATATATCTCTAATCTTACTATTATTATTTGTATATGGTATCATCACTCTATTGACTGTAGCCGTTGAATTTATTCTATTACCTAAATTGTCCATTTCATTCTTCCCATATATATGGGTTCTTCCAAGTGCATTTCTACTAATGGTCTCTTCTTCAAACATTATATTGGTTTCTCTAGGATGATAGCCTCTATCATGAAACTCACTACTAAGAGTATTTAAAGTTTCTTGAAAAACATTATCATTGCTAGTTAGCCTGGATGCCCTTAACAATTGACTCTTAACTATGTTTCTATAAATATGTGGTGGATGCATGCTTGCTCGATGTAATAAAGTGTTCTTCCTGCATGTCTTCCTAAACATTTCAGTTTGAATCCCATTCTCATCCTTCTTTATAAGGACATCCAAAAACTCTACCTTATTGTATGATCATTTGACTGATAGTGACAAAAAATGTGTGGTTCCATTTATGTAGTTGACGAATTCTTGAAGGGTTTCTTCACTACCTCCCCATATAAAAAAAAAATATCATCAACAAAAAGCTTGTAGTAGCATATGTGGATGTTATACTGTATGTTCCTCAAGAGATATCTGTGTTCCCAATATGCCATTACCAAACTGGCATATGAGTTGGCACATGGTGTTCCCATGGCCACCCCTTTTTGCTGAAGAAAACAGTGATCATCATACACAAACAAATTGTTGTTCAAGACTACTTCCATAAGCATGGCACACCTAATAATTAATTCTCTTGCCATTTCCTTTTCTATCAGAAATAGTCTCATGTACTCTATCCCCACATCGTTAAGAATCATGGTGAATAAAGATGTAACATCTAACGTCACTAGTATATCTGTATTGTTGTTAGTCACTATAGAAGTATATTCCACCATACTCTCCAAAAACTGTTTTGTGTCTCTAAGTACTGATGCTGTACTGTCCACTACTCTCCTAAGTTGTTTCTCTAGGTAGATTGAAAATGGCTCCATTAGCCCCCCTCTGCTTGAGACAATCGGTCTCACTGGTGGACCAGTAAGATTCTTATGTACTTTAGGTAACCCTCTGAATGTTGGAATAACTGGTTTGTCTATTAACAAATATTTGTATAAATCAGAATCAATTACTTTGCATAAAAGCAAATCATATAATTCACTATTTACATAGTGAATAATTTTATTAAATTGTATTGGATGAACATTTCTGTAAGTATGTTCATTCAGTAGTTCCTGCATTTTCAACTCATCAAAACCTCTATCTAAAATAATGACAGCACCACCTTTATCTGCTACTCTGATCATGATATCGCAATTATCTTGAGATGTTCTAAGTGCCTTTTTCTCTTGTATACTTAAATTATAAAATTCAGGTCTAACATTTTTATCAAAAGAACTTAATTAAATCCATCTTGCAGGCCTTTTCAAAGGCCTCAACGAGTGGGTGCACGTGCAGTATAAATGTGAAGGGTTTTCTGTAATTATTTCCAAAAAAAGGGGGGGGTTTCATTGGATAAGAGTTTTTATAAATATTGTGAATGAAAGTACTGGTTATACAGTCTGAGGAAGCATTCCAAAAAATGTGAAAGCGCTAACTGACCAGGTCTTCATCTATAACTTCTGTGGTTTTATTGTATAAGAAATAAAGGCAGCTTTCATTGTCATGGTGTGCCTCTGAGCTTTGACTTTGGATTTATACTTTGATACTTTACAGAGGCACTTTACCCTTTTTGTGGATTTTATATATACATATATATATATATATATATATATATATATATATATATATATATATTTATACATGGGATCCATACTAATGCATGAACGTCAGTTTCACCAAAAGTGAAACAGCCAATCATACATTCTCAAAAGTGCTTTTCACCAAAAAAGCACTTTCGCGAAAGTATGGTAAGATACAGGGAAAATCAGGGGGGAATGGCTGTTGCTGATATTGTAGTACAGTGGGTATGAGGGAATATTCCCCTTTTCCCACTATAGTGCGATCTTGTAGTGAGGATATAAAAGTATGGGAGGGTGCAGGGGGGCTTGCCCCCCTGCGAAAATGTTAGTTATGTGTTTTTTGTTTTTCTTTATTTTTTTTTTTTGGTGTTTATTTTGGGGACTTTAGCGAAAGTGCTTTTTCGGTTAAAAGCGCTTTCGCTAAAGTTTGTTTGGTGAATGTGGATTCGGACTCTTGAACTTTCATTCAATAGTCCTAGATCCATATACATGTATGTATGTATATACATAAATAAATATATATATATATATATATATATATATATGATACATTCCTTGAAAGGATAATTTTACAATAGCTACTCTATACATATTTCTCTTGCATTGCAGGCATGATAAAATATAATGTAGCAGGATTGGCAGGTGGTTGCATTACTGAAAAGTATTTACACTGATTGTACCGATTCTTTTTATGTCAGGGTCTTGATGCTGCAATGGAAATGTGGCATCTTTTTTAAACCAATCTGTTTAGAGCGGTAATTATTTTAATTAATTAATTTTAATTATTTTACTTAGTCTGTTAGGATTCATGTTTTTTTTCACTCTATTTAAGAATTGCTGGTAATATATAATATAATATAATATAATATAATACAATATAATATAATATAATATAATATAATTGCTTGTAATATATAATGTAATATAATATAATATAATATAATATAATATAATATAATATAATATAATATAACTTAACATAGCAATCAATTTAAAATAAGAAAGACAGAGAATAAGATATGCTAAAAGGAGAAGAGTTCAAAACAATGTATCAGATGCTGGTTCATGAAATGAAAGATACATTATATGTGAAAGAATAGACTTATCTTTAGTTTAACAGATAAACCAAAAAAATGTAAGAAATGTCATATTAAGGTAATAGTTTTGTCACTCATAAATATATTGTATAGAGAGATAATAAAACACATCAAGCAAACAGTTAAACAGCAATACTGAACTTCAGCACAGCTCTAATGATTCTAACAAAAAAAAAAATCTCATGTATTTCAAGTGGAGTTTATAAATAAGATGAGATGACTAATCTATGCTGCCCTTGGTAAGGAAAAGTCAAATAATGGAATAGAAAGTATATGATATACTGATTAATGGGGTCTATATATCAAAGATACACAATGACAAATATACTTGATCGACAGATAATTGTCGAACGTCCTCTTCACCGACCATCCACATCATCAATTTCTTTCCAAGGGAAAGCAATCAGTAGTCCAACAACCCATGACACAATATAACAAACACTATTAAGTGAGGGGCTGTGCCCCCAACACACACCCTAACTAAAAATGCTAACTCCAAGATCGTACTACAGTGAGGGAAAGGGCAGATTTAAAATAATGGCCAACCAATTTCTTTCCCTTTGAAAGAAATCAATGATGTGGCCATTCACTCAAGAGGTTGTTCAACCCTTATGTGTCAGTGAAAAGGTACTTGTGATTTTGTACCTTCGATTATTTAATATAGACCCTGATTAATGGTATGTATGATACAAAACCGTGATTGTCTCCCGTTATATCCTTGAGGACAATAAGTGGTACTGTAGAAATGTAAGTGCAATAACAGTGAACTATATACTAACTCCAAAAGCACTGTATCACTGAGAATTCCCTTTTCTTTAAGGTATAACAATCTTGGCATTAGTGCATTCAAGTAGCATTAAAACAGTAATGTCAGTGGAGGAGGGAGCTTGCTGCTCCACAAAAATATGTAGTGTGTAACATTTGCTTTTGTAATTTGTTGTTATTTTAGAACTTTTGCTAGGTTGCCAAGTTGGATGCAAAAGTAGTGAGAGGGGAATTGGGTATATTTAAAGGGGAGATGCAGTTGGGGTAGGCCTAGGTTGGACTTTCAGCATCTTCTTACAATGTGATGGACAATGGTAGCCTATTTTTCTCAGAGACTGCTGCATGCAGTGAGGTTTAAAGTACTGCATTTTGCAGAAGAGAGAGAATAACAGTAATAAACAAAGAATAAATAAGATTGGTTGAGTTGGTGGGGCATGTAATGAGATTACTTCAGAAATGGGGGTGGGGTAGACAAAGCTGTACAGGTTAAAAGGCGAGGCTCAGCTTTCACCTCAGAAAAAGGATGAATAAGAGAATGAAGATACAGTCTGATGCAATACCCATTTTATGTCTGCAAAAATAGCAATCAGTAAACTTGGCTGTGTATCCTGAAAATGCAGAAATAGAATATAATTATGAAGATTAGGTACCAACGGAAAAAAAAATAATGTTTTTGTATGTAAGATTAAGATACATGTTATGAAAAGAAATGATAAAATGCTGTTTCAATATGTAAATAATGTATTTTTGTTATTTCAAGAAAAAATGGGTGGGGTTAAAGAAGGAGTAAGTGTGTAAGGATCACAAATGCATAAAGGCAAGTGCTAAAGCAGATGTGCTTCAGAGAACAATCAATATACAAGTAGTCACAGAGACATTTTAGGGAACAGCCAAGATGCAAGAGTTTGCAGAAGCAATGGAAGTAACATGAGTTCTCAATATGAGCAGGAATACCTTCTGCTACAAGCTTATGATTTAATACATAACATTGTGGACTGGGCAATCGGAGTATAATGATCACCTGATTACCCTGCATCTTGTGAATTTGTGGTAACAAACTAAATTATTGTAGAGCTCAAAAGAAAGTTGTCAGGGGAATCAGGCAAGGGCTATTAAGTTTTAAATTCATTTTTGTATTAAAATATCTTTTCAGTACTACATTAAATCAGAAATGATGAATAACATGAACAGATGACAACAATTGGATAAAATTTTAATTTCAAATAATTCTCATAATAACATGTTAAGTAATAAAGTGCACCAGTTTACAATACTACAATAGCAACACAAAAATATTTTTATTCTTAATACTTCATACAACAATCAATTCAGTCCATAAATGTTTGAGTCCGACGGTGTTTAGTAGCAAAACTTGATGCTAAGGGGGGGCTTATAAATAGAACAGAATACCCTCCATCTGTCTTATCTAAGATATCATCTAAATCTATAATATCAAATTACAAGTTAAATTATATAGTCAAATCAAATATAGGCTCTTTCTTACTCATGCTACAGTCTAATCATGATTTGTTTCAGATCATATTGTTAAGCAAGGAGGGTAAAGAAAGAGTATAGCAGTTTGATCTTTTAGACTGATAGCTACTTCATTCAAAGTAAATAGTAAATACATAGAAACAAAACATGATTAAGAATCATAATATAAAACTAGTTATCCCAACAAATCCACCAGCCATACCAAACCAGTAAACATAACATGACACAAGGCACAAGATAATGGTATTAGTTAATTACAGTTACATCTGTCATCACAAGAGCTAAAACAGGTAGGGTAGGGGTCAGAAGACCAAAGCAATTCATCTGCAATTGCAGCAGGGACTTGTTCTATACAGGTATGCCTCTGAAGTTCTGAGACAACAACATTAGCATTGATAAAGGAGCCTACATTAAAAATATCTGCAAGGTTCACTCTTTTTAATGCAAGATAGATTTTGTCCATTGCAGTAGATAGACTCTACAATAGCCCTTTAACTTACATTTGATGGCTTTCTTAGCAGTTGTCAGGACTTGCTGTACTAAAGCCCCTTTCTGCCATATCTGCTTTATCAAGCTCCATATCAGGATTATGAAAAACGGTTAATTAGTATGTAAAATAAAGTCTTCTCCCAAATGTAACTTGTAACTCTGCCGGGGGGTCCTACCTATACACCTAAGTAACCAGTCCCAGAATGTAGGCAAAAAATTACTCGCAATCAGGCTTCTGATGTTCCCAACATTATGACAAAGTGTGTGGAAATAGCTTTTACACCCATTCTTGATTCTGAAACAGCCAATGAACAGTTTCTAGGCATATATATAACATCAGACCAGATGGACAGCCCAGTACTATAAATGCACGTTATTAAAACACAAAAAAGAAAAGCATTCACTTCTCTTTTCTTTTTTTTTTCTTTTTTTTTTTTTAATAAAGTGGATTTATAGTACCAGGCTGTCCATCTGGTCTATTGTTATATATAGCCAAAAGAACAAAAAGATGAGGTCTGGAACACCACACTGTATAAAAACCGTTGATTTATTGTAGAAATCCAATGACAATGTTAGCGCTTTCAGGTTAAAACCCTTCCTCAGACATTACAATGAATAAAAACACACAGGTGCATTTAAAGCAATTCACCACCAATCAAATTTTAGTAAACTACCCACCTTTTCTTTAAGGCTGGTTTAAGGGGAACAACCCCATTTAAACCCAGAAGCCTATCAGCTCCTAGTTCAATGATCCATTTGGTCTCGTTATATTCCGTTTCATTCAATAAATCACCCCCCCCCCCCTTTTGGATCATTTTATTACTTGCAAAACCATAACATTGAAGGAATGAGTCTCATTGTGTTTGATATGTTGAAACAATGCATTATGTACATTCCCATTGCGAATAGCTGACATATGCTGTAGAATTTTTTCTTTAAATTTGCAGTTGGTCTTACCTACATAGAACGAATGACAATCAGCTAGATACACTATATCTCTTGTATGACAGTCTGCATATCCTTTTAACGAATATTTTATACCTGATAGAGGGTGTTCAAATATATTGTCATTCTGGATAAACTGACAAGCCTTACAGCGTCTGCATGGAAATGTACCCTGACATCCTATATATTGACTAACATTTCTTTGTCTGTCATTGCACAGAAGGTCCTTTAAGTTCTTTTCCTCACTTAAAACAAAATCGGGGTGTATCAGTCAAGATATCCCCCAGTTTGTCATATGTTAATAATACCCTCCAGTTCTTCCGTATAATATTACAGACCCCCTGTATATTATTGCTGTAATGTAAATTCACTCTAACAGGTTCTTCTATTCTATTAAGACTGTGAAAATTCACATTATGGTTTTTCTTGGAGAACCAGGGTTTTGCCCTGTCCTTTCTCCCGATATTACTTAGTTCTAGGGCAGACTCTATGGTCCTTTGCGTATACCCCCTATTAATAAGATTATCTTGCATGTTTATGGTTTCATTAACATAATCAACATCCTTAGTGCATAGTCATGATGCTCTATAAAATTGACCCTTTCCTATATTTTTAAACATGAATCTAGGATGCAAAGTGTTTTTTCAACAATCCTTTCTAAAAATCACAGTATCTATAATGCCAACTTCTGTTTTTTTAAGACGAACGTCTAAAAAAATCTATCGTTAGGTCTGAATATGACATACTAAACCTTAAGAAATCAGTCGTAGATTCTAAGTAATACACAAATTGGTTCAACTCCTCTACTGACTCCACCCATAGAATAAAAACATCGTCCACAAAACGCACATAATATTTAAGATGTTTTTTCCATCTGTGGACTGCATTCAAAATATTCTGGTGCTTCCAATAGGCAAGAACCAAATTCGCAAAGGAATTCGCACACGGTTTCCCCATCGCGATGCCCTTAACTTGTCATTAAGAATTTTCATACATAAAAATATTGTTACTCAGTATACACACCTCAAAAAGAACACACGTATATCTGCCACTGGTCCTTACTTGTCACTCTCTCCATTTGTATAAGAGAATATTCCTAACACTATAGGAAAAGTAGCAATAACAAACTATTATTAAATTTGGCCTGCAAAAATGTGTGGGAACACTGTTCTTTGGTTAGCTTTTGAATAAAAATTCAGAGACAGTAAGTAGTCAAAATATTTCTTGTTGGCACAGTGGTATGCCAGTTCATATTGTTGCTTCATGGTAATTGGTTCTGTAGTTCATTTCTCAGCTACTGTGCTTTAGGTTCACAGTTTGCATGTCTTTCCTGCCTGTATTTATTTTTTTGCCATGATTTTTAATTTCCTTTCTTGTCCCAAAGACATTTTGACAGCGAACTGACAATCTTCTAAATTGCCAGTAGGGGTTCATGGAATGGGTTGAACAGCATGCATTCACATCTTGTGATTGGCTGGCATCCTATACAGGGGTAGCTTTTCATCCTTGTTCCTACTGAGTGCCAGAGTGCCATGTTACCTGGATTTGGTTAAAGCAAGTAGTGGAGAATAAATAAATAAAAATCAAATATGTGGACAGACAACACCAGTATAAAAATGCCTTTCTTGTAGAATGTGACAGATAGAAAACCCTGTAAAAGCATGTGACCTGAAGAATAGAAGCCATTGCATTTCCAGAGAATGGAGTAATGTCTAGATACTACATGAACTGCCAAAGTTTCTACAAAAGTTATAATTTACGGAGTCAAAGTATAATGGCACATAAAACTGCTGTAGTACATAAAAAGAAGAAAATAACGAAGATGTGATAAAAATCAACTATTATTTTGCTGAAAGAAGTGCTGGGGGGGAGAATATCATGTGAATAGGATATAGATGCAATGTGTAAAAGACAAGTGAAGACATACTGCGTATAACAGAAAAGATGGCAACTATTTTCTAAACAGAAATGCATAGGTATGATAACAGAAAACATATGCAAGAACATTAAAGTGAGTATGGCAGACAACCATCAAAAGGGATGTATTTTCTGTGGCACAACTGAAAGGAATTGGTGTTTTTGTACAACTATGTAGATATAAATGACCCTGATAAATGTAATCAGCAAAGGATCTGGGCGTCCTTAATGATCAGGTGTCTGTTTCACTAATGATAACAGAAAATGCAGATTTAACAGAGCTGGCTCAATATAAATACTTTTGTCCATTTATTTGCAAAGGGGAAGCTCTGTTTAGAAAGGAAAGGGCTGAATAGTTGAACTAAAACAGAGTGCACTGAGAATGTACTGAGACAAACATCTAGCTGAATATGTGGGAATTATTAAAATTATAGCTATATCTGCAGGGTGGGAAAGTATGCACACAAGATGTGATACAGGAAAAATGCTAGGTATGACAAGGTGATATAGTTTGCATATGCATTCTTTAAAGTCATCTCATTCAGTAGTGCATTACTGGATGGAAGGGAAGTATTACTGTAATGTGAGGAATGTATATGAAAATGTGTGAGTCTTCAGGAAGACTGTGAAGGAAAATTAATGGGGAATGTGCGTTAAATATGGGAATGGGGGAAATGATGGTACATAGGAGAGGGATAGAGTTTTAGAGAACTTCAAGGAAGCAACACACCAGGGACAGTAGCAATAGGCATGATTAAAACAGGTTGGCATAGGAAGCCATGGACATAAGCAAGATGCTGCCTCACTACTTCAACACAGCAAGACTGCAGCATATATTCAGTGCCAAAAAAGGAGGTAGGTTGGTACAGCAGTTAGCACTGCTGCCTCATGGCACTTGGATCCCTAGTTAGATTAATGGCTGGGGTGCCTTCTGAGTAGTGCTAATATCTCCCCCTTCATCCATATTGGCTTTAGTTGCATCCTTCAGTTTCCACCCCCATTCCAAAGACATGACATAGATGAATAGGTAATCCTCTAAATTATTTAAAGACACATGTGAGTGAATGTGTGTGTGTGCGTGCGTGTGTGTGTGTGCGTGCGTGTGTGTGTGCGTGCGTGTGTGTGTGTGTGTGTTTGTGTGTGTGTGTGGGTGTGTGTGTGCATTCTGTAATTGGTTGGTGTCCCTTGCCCCTTTCAAGGTGAACCTCCATGGCATGTACACATTAATTGCTGGGATAGGCTCTGGACCGTGTGCAAGCTGTACTACATTAAAAGGGTAACGTCAGAAGGAACAAATCAATTAACTTCCTCTCCAGATCAAGCAATGTGACACACTATTATCCTTTAAGAAGGAATTAGACAGTTGCATGAGTATTATTAAATTCATGCCAGCTACCTCTGCCTATCACACCTTGAAAAAGGAGATAAGGTTTAATGGTTGGTGCAGGCAGGCATAAATGTCCATATGGCCTAGTTGTCTTGTGTAGTCTATGATTCTAATGAAGATAAAGAAAAAGTGAAAAAGGCGAAAAATGTGCAAAGTCAAGGAGCCAGAAGTAAAAGATAAAAAAGGGTATAAGGATGAGTGGAAAAAGCAAAAGTGTTCATGACAGCACAGCATATTAAAGATTGAGAAGACTATAAGACTTATTAGGGGATGAAAAGGGCAGAAAGAATTCCAGTTGGCAATATCTGGGCTAGTACAAAGCTAAAATGGTATCTGACTAGAAAGCTTACGGAAGGAGCAGGAAAAAAATAAATGGTGGATGTTAAGCAGCTCGGTATAATTCTGTCAGCCTTCATCTGTCTGCTGTGTGACACTAAACTGGACTGTGCTCTTAGGCTGAGCTCAAGAAAGGTCCATGTAGAGCAGGGTAGTAGTCCTACTACTGTAAGAAATACAGGCCAACAAACAAACAGGCAAATAAATAATGCATATAAATAAAATAATAAGAAAATAAAACAAATATATTTGCAAAACCCTTGCTTACATATTGCAAGAGTTAAGCAGGAAACACCACCTCCCTTGCTATTCTGAGGTGCTGCAGACCTTCATCATGATGCAAAGGGGTACCCATAAAGCCGGTGGTCTACAAGTATTGAGTACAGACCGCAACAGGATTGGGCAGTGAAGACACATGATACAGTCAGAAAATTCACTCCCTACCTCATGTCTTTGTTTAAAAAACACATTGTAATAAAATAAAAATGTTAAACTGAAAATATCCATCTTTGCAAGCTAAGGTCTAGAATTCCAAAAGCAAAGCAGGTTTCTGTTAGCAAAATATGAAATAAAATATATTTTAAGACATATTATGGAAGCTAGAAGTAAAACTGTGAATGATTTCTCCATAAAAGCTGACCTGATTCTCTTCTCTTCTCTGAAGAACATATATCATAGAAAAATATGCACCTGAATTTAGTTCTCATAATGAAAAGATTAGGAAAACAAATCATTTAATTGACTTTTATGATGAGGTCATGACTTACTATTGTGTAAGTTCTAGCAGTCCGGAGGTGTCAAAAGTAGGCAGTGGTGCTTATACAGATAGAGTATTGAAACATTTTGTAAACTTTTGGTCAATGGCTTTGGGTGACTCATTTATCAATTATTTTGGAGTGGCATGATTCCAGTTTAATGGAAAGAGATGATGACATCAGTATATCAAGTTAAATGTGTTAGCATTATTATGGCTAGTGAAACCAATGTTGTTTCCTGTGTTTCATGTCACAAATCAGGGTAACTATAAATTATTATTATTAATAGACTTAGGGCAATATTATAAAAATATGCTGTATGTAAATTATTCTACAGTGTGTGTGTGAGCTACAGCAATGTAGATAAGTAGAATTCAGTGATATGATATGTGGTATACAGTGTGTAAGTGAAGCACACAGCTGTAATACTGATATGT
>NC_056741.1:1051130548-1051210548 GCF_019279795.1 Protopterus annectens | reverse complement strand
TGATAGTTTAATTATGTAATTGATTGATTACTTGTTTTTTGTATATATTGCAAGTGTTTTATGAGTTTTACTGTTTAGGAACTGTTCAACTAAATAAATTTTATTGGAAGGTAGAGCTGGGACTCACTGATAGTCTTTGTTGTTTATATATATACCTCTTGCTTGCTGTTGTTTTAATATTCTATTCTTGATGTCTAAGAGACTCATGGTCCATCAGAACAACAGTAATCTACAAAGCTTCATCCACAGTACCAGTGGACTGCAGGAAATTAAAAGCCTGATTCTTATACAGGAAAACAGTTATAAACTGAAAAATGAATAACTCAGCCTTTTAGTATCCACACTTTCCCTTTTTTGTGAATTAGTTACTACTAGGAATTATTATCTCTGTACTTCTTTAAGTATGTAGTTAGTAGTGGCTATTGTCCTGAATTACAATGTATTAATTAGTTTTATTGTGCTGTATTTGTATTGTACCAAGAGAGACTTTGCAAAAGTGGTCATCTCATAAGTAGCCGAAATATATCTTAAAAATACTGTTTTTGCATGTATCATTTTAACCTTTAAGTTATGCAGATATCCGTGAGGACACCACATATAATACAGATATCCATGAATTACAAAGAATTCTGACTAGGTGGGTAACCTATCATAACTACAGTTTGTTAGGTGTTCTTTGAATGCTTTTTAAGAAATTCACCTTGAGGCTTTCAATGGCATCCAGTTACTAATCTCAGGGCTAGAGTTATTATATATAGATTTATTAATCATAATGTATGTGACATGTAGTTGTTATGCTACTGCAAATATATTTTCAATAAATACTGATGCTGCTATTAGTATCATGATTGCTAATTGTAAATTGCAAATTAAATCTACGCTTTAGTGAAATTTGCTTCTACCCCTTTAAGATAAGTATTTATATTGTGATTTGTTGCATCTGTCAGCTAGGATGCTTGTAAAATTATTATTTAAAAAGAGCTAAAATTATTTACTGATTTTCAGTCTGCATCTATGTGCATCATCATTAAAGTCTGATATGCCAAGGGGAAGGCCATTCAGTGGCAGTTCAGCTGACATATGCTGTGCTACAAACCACCGTGCTGCAGTTAATATATGTAAGTGTAATGTACGCCTGGTATGGCACAGCAGCACTGCTCTTGCAATGACTTTTCCCATGTGGCTCCAGATGGTCAATAAAAAAGACTTAATGTTGTGATCCGCTGAAATATTCAAACAGAAACATAATATTACACGTGTTTTGTTGTATTTTATATGGCTAGTATTCACTCTAAAATGATTTTCTGTTCTTGGAGGTTTAATATCATTATAGTTTCTAAGGCAGAATGCTATGGTACAGAAAAATACTTCTTAACATTTTTATTCTAAGATTTTGATTTATGATTGTGTAAAGCATGTAACTATTTTCTTGATTTAAAGTGCATTTGTTATTTTATTTTGCTCTTTTGTAGTATAACAGCAAATAATTTACAACACAGGGCATCTTGTAACTAGCCCAAAAGTACTTTAAAAAAGCTTATGTTTTGCATAGAGCATAATATATCATAACATATACAGATATCCGTGGCAATATGGCATACTATACATATATCCATCAGAATACACTTGGCTGCTGTTGATGTATAGAGTTATTAACAGAGCCTACAAGGTTTAGAACCACTGTACCTGAAGATCCTTCATAAAGAAATTCTAAATTTAGGCTTCTGCTAACTTTAAGCAGTGCTGTGACCCAAGTTCATTCACAAAGAAGTGTTGTGTCTTATGAGTGAGGTGACCTGTATTCAAACAGCAGCCCACCACCTGAGTAGAGGGAAGGATCAGCCAATGGACCTTGTCTTCTTCTGGAGAAATGAGGTTTTCTGCACTAAACTATCATCTGTTGGTGCAGACTATGAGGGCAACCACATCCACACACACACACAGACACACATAGTACAATAAAATATAAAAATAAGGAAAGTTGGTAAGTAGGGACATGGCATACAGCACTACATGGCAAAATATATTATGTCGCATTTGTGAGCTTCACTGCATGCTATGACTTCTTGGCAAAAATATTGATTAATATTAATTATAAAATATCATCTTCTACTACTGGGCCTCATGTCACAACTCAAATCTTCCAATCCCTTGCAATAAGATATATATATATATATATATATATATATATATATATATATATATATATGATAAAACTATTTTGGGTGTAGTAAGAAGACATCAATGTAAGGAAGTCGTGTGTTGGGTGTCAGGTATGTTGAGGAGAGTTCTACTTTTAATTAACTGTCTTAGCTTGTAATAGTTTCAATAAAGTTATATTTGCTCAGCATATATATTATTAGGGTCATTGATCCTCTTCTTATTATTAATTATTGTCATGGACATTAAAATAAAAAAAAAAAAACAAGAGTTTTGAATAAGTGCTCCAATCACTGTTGTTTACCAGGAACAGACATATGCACAGTGTTTAATCAAGTTATATAATGAGTGAGCTATACTTTGTAAGCGAATCACTTTTTTACACTACAGATACATAATGCAATCTCTCTAATGAACCTAAGCATGAATAATATCCCCCACTCCATCAATGTACTATAAGCATCCCCCCTCATCAAATTGACCACTGCTTCATTTATTTTAGCCTCATTCTACCATTCACAATGAACCATCCACAAAAATCTCACTCCAGTGAAACATCACTAAATAAAATTGATATAGCATAAAGAGCCAGCTAAATGCCCTTGGCTTGTCTGCAGCCCTTTACTCCCAAGATCCAGAGTCTGGCGCCAACAACTTATCATCCATCCTATTAAACCTTTAAAGCACATCATTTCATCAATAACTAATTGCAATGATCACAATATAACCACTGGACAACTACAGAAATGAAACCTCTGTTTTAATTCAGAGACAAAAGAAGACTTGGTCTCAATGGAAGGTTTTAAGATACCTCTGATCATGAAAGGCTTACTATAGTTTATAACCTAGTCATAAAAGACAACACAGCACAAGGCCACACCCATCAGATCACAAAAAGAAAAAAAAACAGTCTAAGAAACTAGAGCAATTCTTGAAAAATGTAAATATGTTTAAAGATTGCTTCACAAAATTATTTTCACTTCACTCCCATATTAAAGCAAAAAACAACCTTTGTTGAAAGTTTGTTTAAAATACTTTTATAATCTACCTGTTTATGACTCAACCCCCTAAAATCTTCTTTTATACCCTCTGTACTGAGTCTGTCACAAGTACCATTTTACTTTTGTTTTATAAGGAAAAAATAAATTGAAGACCCCTTAAGCGAAATCCCATAGGTACCTCTCCTGGAAATTAACAGTTAGGACTGTGGTTTCACACACTTGTAAAACTATCTGACAGACCACCATTACTACATTTTAACTTATCTATTATGCAAAGTATTATGTCCATAATTGAATGCTTGCAAATGATAACTCCTGCCATAAATATATAAACCATCCACCTCTTTAAATTTCTACTGGCTTAGTTCTTCCAGCCTTACAAATTTTTTAGCAATGCCAGACTGTTCTCTACTATCATTTATACCCAGTAATACCTACTTATTTCTAGACACCAGCATTGCATCAGGAATAGGAAATGCAATTAGACTTCCATCACATTGATGACATCTTAATCAAAATGAATAAAGACATTTTGATTAACATCTGTGGGAATGAGAAAGGTAGTAGAAAATTAGTTTAAAAAGATCTTCCAGAAACTTCCAGATCAAGGTAGGTAGGACTTTCCACTCACAGTCCAAGCCCCCCCCCCAACTTAGTGGATTTCCACAAGGCTCACCTATCTCTCAAATACATTTTCCATATTCATTTATAGACTTCCTTCTCATGTCCCACTCCAGCCACTATCCTTCCAATGAGCAATGATTTGCAAACCTCTAGAACAGGACGTTGCCCATTTTGATACCTAGCAAAATCCTTTGCATCTCTGCCTTAACTACAAAAAAAGAAAATGCAGAAAACCTAGAATTTCTATCACATAGAAATGACAAAAGTAAAAATGAAAAAAAAATACTTTTCTGGCCTTGAAGCATTTGTTATTTTTTGACCCCAGAATGTACAGCAATAGCTGAAAAAGCCATTTTACTAAAACAACTTGCCTCTCATTCATTGCTGCTGCTTCCAAGGCAAAATGCATCCCTCCTGATGATAACTTTAAACAAAATGTATTTCTTCCTATCTGTTGCTTGATGTCAAAGCACTACTGTCAGTTTTTAACCAAAATCAAAATGCTTGTTATCCAGGACACAGGAGATCCGTTCCTGGGCTTCAGTCTTTATAAACTACTTACATTATATCTGTTTTCCTTATTTACTAGCAAGCTTCAATCTAGAACTCCCAATAAAACATACTGACAATCAGTCCATATGTTTTTGTCATTGTACCCCTCATAGCAATCTTGTCTGAATTGACCATGGTATTTAAGTTTTGGCCCCCACACTTTGGGAATTACTGCCAGCCTTAGTGAAAAGTAAAGACAGTACACTCTTCTTTTCAAAATAAACTGAAATGGTATGTGTTGAAACTGCCAATCTCAAATGTTTCCAGGATAAAACAACCCAAAATTTCTCTAGCTACTTCTGCTTCCTGTGTGTCTAAACTCAGCCTCTCAGCAGTGATCACATAGCTGTAAACCTTAATGTCTCCCAAAAACCCTAACATTCATATTCTCCCTCTAAAAAGTTTATAATATTGACAGTATGTATGCCAGCAGAGCATGGGTTGGTCACCCCCCACCCCAGCTCATTAATGTACCCATACAACTACTGTAGCAGAATATCTGCAGGGATATATCATCAGACCACCCAATTCCAGGGCTGTGACATAGAACCTGGCCACATGTTCCATGTCTCACGTAACACAGGGGTAACAATGTAGGTCTGTATGTTGTTGATTGTGTGATGAATGACATATCCATATCTAGTAGCCTGTGTGGCTCAGTAGGTAGGTAGGGACATTAGCATGGTTGATGGTTCAAATTTGGCAGTAGCCACAACTTTTTCATTTGAAGTAGTCATATGGTGATATTCCCACAGACTGTCATAACCCCTCAATCTGTTACTGCAAGAAAGCTGGACAAAGCCAGAGTAAATAGGGGGACAAAGGTCCAAATCTACAAACAAATATTATACATGCTCTGAGTAACCTAGAAGATGGCTAGTATAACAACAGGTTTCAACAGGTCAGATTAGCTGCAGGATGTAAAAGCTATCACTTAAATGTCTCAGTAGTTACAATAATACATTGGCTTCATTTTGCAATATATTACCAGGAAACCACAAATGTATGAGGAACATAGCAGACATATGGAGCGAAATTCTGGACATTCTGCAAAACATGTACAAGGAGAGGTATGCAGACTGTCACCCTGTGTGTGGTGCTACATCATACACCCCAGTTACATCATACATCTTAACCTTTAAGAGCAAGAAATCTGACCAAAGCCATGAATAAAAGTGGGACAAAGGACAACAAATAAGGACTAGTTTTAATATTGCTCTTACAAACGTAGAAAGTTGATAGAATAACAGGTCTTGCATTGCATGAATCATCTGATGTGTATGGAGTCTGAAACGCAAATGTCTGTCATTATTTCTTAACTTCAGTCTTCAATGCTTTGCCATTAATTTGCCAGAAAACCACAATGCTATGTAAAATGGACCAAAAATATGAGGCAAAAATCTGGGCGTTCTGTGAATCTCTGTACAGTTGAAAGGTAAGAGTCACATATGAAGGTCAGCAAACAGTCAGGGAATGCCTTGGACAATGTCAGGGTAGTGGTGTACTGTGGTAACTTACCGTGCAAGAAATGTCAGTTTTCTAGTTGTCGTTAATATGACGTGTCAGCAAAGCTAGTTTCGGTGAAGTGGGCGTCCAATAAACTAAAGGTAACCCATGTGTGTAAACATATCCCTTTGCATCACTACAGACATGCCCATCTGGCCTATCTCTGTGCAATGATTATGCATTTTAAGGACCTGTGACTAGCTACTGGCCTCTACATTGGCCTCCTTTACAAGGCCTGCTGATGTCATACACCTTAAGGGTGCTGGCTGACATTCTAATCTTCAATAAACTCTGTGGCACATGTGATAAGTACTGAGAGCTGCAGTATGTAATAGTAGCTAGGTAGGGGCTCTAATCTCCCATCAGCCAAGTGTGTGTGTGTGTGTGTGTGTGTGTGTGTGTGTGTGTGTGTGTGTGTGTGTGTGTGTGTGTGTGTGTGTGTGTGTGTGTGTGTGTGTGTGTGTGTGTGTGTATAAAATACATACCCTTACAGCACTATGAACATGCCCATATGGGCAATCTCCATGCAGCGGTTATGCATTTTATGGGCATATGACTAGGTGCTGGCCTCTAAATTGCCCTCCTCTACATAAGCACAGCTGATATCCACCAATGTCTAGATATGTACATTCAGGAAACCCAGGTGACACGTATCAAGAGTAGCAGACCTTGTCACAAAGTATAAATGCATGATTACGCTGAATTCCCCCATTGTCTCTGATACACTATTATACACATATGCACTTAGGAAGTCGTGCATGTATACTGCCTTACCTTACTGATAAAATATTTCTGCTGTGCTGCCATGACATCCTGTGCCACTGTATTGCCACCATGTGTCCATTGTTTAACCCCTCAGACATCTGGAACAAATACATACATAGGTTAATAATACACCTGTCATTCTGTAACACTACTGCCAGTTTAACATCATGCAACAAAGATGCACAGGGTTTAATGTGTAGTCATGGCACATGCCGGCATACAATATCTGTAGTGGCCGACAACAAGTGCCATGTCAAAATAATATTGTACTGCACAAGTACATGTAAAATAATAGTCACCCTGTGCACCAGACACATATTTGCATTTCCCTGCATCAATGGCACACATGGCAGGAATGTGGCACAGGTATCATCACATGCACAGAATGTGGTGTGGGGTGCGAAAGGCCTAGGCAGGTGACAGCATGTGTGTGAGTTAGGAAGGGATGTAGGTTAGACGGGCCATGGATAGGTGCCATGTGTATCTGTTGGTGATCTACATGTGACAGTAGTGTTTGAGTGTGTGCATGCACACAGTCAAGCCCAGTGCAAGCCCTTCACATATATATGTTGGACAGCTGTGGACCATACATGGTAGAGTTGACAGTTCACTGTCTGTAGCCACGAAGACGTGAACTGGCTGTGCCGGGAGTAGCACTGGCACCACCATGCCAAAGGTCAGATGCGGTGCTAGTACCTGACAGTGACTGCAAAATGCTGGGGCTATGTCTCCCATGGGACCACCCATGACCTGGAACATCATGATATAGACAGTACACTTTCCTCTGTAGTGCTGTAGGTACTGCCACTACAGGAGAGTAACTGTGCATGGCCATTTGGACTCCCAGCAGATGGTGCTGCTGACCTTCATCCATGTGTCCGATGCCCAACTCCAAACACATGTTCCAGCACAGACATTGTGAGGTCAAAGACAGATACTGTCTCAGCCCACTGTCTATCCACTACAGCAGTGAACCAATACAGGGTGTCCCCAATGTGCCAGAGGCAGTCACAGATGTCAGACTGTGCTACATCCATAACCCTAAGCACCCATCAGGTGTTGCATTCAGAACATGTCTGTGCCTCCATGATGGACCAAAGCATGAACTGAGTGACCCATGATGTGACACTTGCAACAGGTGGTGGATGGACAGCAGTCCTCTTATGAGCACATCTGTCAATCCTCCTGTGTGAAACCTTGCCAGATCTCTGGCTATGGCCAATGTCTATACTCACTGATGCCATAATTGTCACATTGCCCTGTTCATTGTTACCACCCACTGACTGTACAATACCTGTGGTTCTGGGGACTGGGTATGTGTGGACATACTGACTGTGTGTGGTGATGATGGGGGCAGAAGAGGGTTGCCAACCTCTGGGACAGATTCAGCCACCAACAACTCTGCCTGTACCTCATTACGGCCACCATCATTAGCATCCAATGAAACACTGACATCGGGTTGTGAGGGGGACAGACTCCAACCCCCGGTCACCTGTGAGAAGCAAAACAACAGCAGTACATTACTACCTGCACTGTTATATATGGTAATCCACAAAGAGTCATACAGATGATGATCCACAACTGCATTACAAGTCCCAGAACTTCACATCTCTGTTCCCATGCACAACAGACCAACTCCCAACAACATACACAAACAAGTCAGCCCCGTTATAACATGCACTTCAGCTATATCCAGTTAATGTTGCCAGTACAATACACCTGTAAGGTATGCAATATGACAGTGTATGTGATAGAACTAAACATAAAACCCAGTACACTTATATTGAGAATGATATACCAGTTGTAGTAGTATCATTGCCTCAGGTATGTACCATCTCCCTGTTGTGTTTGAACAGGCATCTTGGAGTACTTGCCTCTTGTATAGCAGGACAAGTAGACACTCATAACTATAAGTGCAAATGTGTTAATGTTTGTACAATTACACAGCTGTGATTACCCCATCTATGCAGAATGGAACATACAAATATCCTACTCTGGCTAAGCACAACAGTTGTACATAGGGCAAAATGGCAGCCCTTAACTTTCATAGGTATATATGATCCTGAAAATAACAATATCACACTACCAGGTACAGGACTACAGACTTGGGCCACACCTGTTGGACCTATGAAAATGGACGGAGAGGTATTGTCATCATCACCAACTGTTGCAGCACTACTAGGTAATTTGTGCATATATTTTTTTTTATTTTATTTTACATTTGTTGACCAGGAGAATCCGACTGAATACATGTCCTTTTTCAGCAGAGCCCCGGGGAGAAAAGCTCCACAGTTCGTAAATATATGAAGGCAAGTAAACATATACAGAGCTGCTTCACAAATACAGAGAGCAAGTATAAAACATAACATTTTAGAAGTACATAGAGAAAAAAAATATTTTAGCTGCAAATTGTAGTAGCAGGACACGTTAGTTGTATGCCCAGTAATTTCTACTTGAATTAATGAGAGTATGTATGATTCACCCATGGATATGTGTAAATTTACAATATTGTGTTTGAGTATGATGGCGTAAGAAAGAAATGGGGAGTACAGTGAGCAGTAGAGAGTTGTCTAGAGTATAGTAGGACTGCTAGTAGATGAGGTTAGCATAGTAAGAATACTAGTACATGCAGTAAATTAGTATGCGGAGGTTGATAGAGAAAGTCCTGAGGGAGAAGCAGGTATAGAGGGTCAACCTGGGGGAAGGCATGGGCATTGTCTATTGATAAATAGGTGTTCCTTTAGTAGTTGAGTTGTTTAAACTTAATGATAGAGTTTTCTGAGGTAATATCAGAGGGCAGTGAGTTCCAGATTTTACCTTACTAGTTAGGAAATAGGGAGTCTCCTGCTAAGTTGTTGGTTCTTGTGATCTTGATTAAGGTTTTGTCACTAGGGCATAGTTGTCTTGGGTTTTCATATATTTTAAGTAAATTAGATAGTGTTGGTATTTTGTCAAGATATAGTAGGAGTTTTCTTAGTGAAAACTAGTTAGTGGTAGGTAATGAGATTTTGAAGTTCAAGCCACTTAATTGGTATAGTTAGTGACAATGATGGGAACAGTAGGGAGCATTTGTGGAAAATCTGGGAATTTGATTCTAACATGTGTCTAGTTTTGTAATTGCTGTTTTGGATAGGTTGGTGAAGACGGGGGCAGCATATAGAAGAGTGGATAGGAGCAGAGTTTGAGCCATGGTAATTTTAGTCTGTTGATTTAGGTATGTTTTATTTTTGTACAGACTGCCTAGTTTTGTGTGCATGTTTTTGATGGTTTGATTTATGTGCAGGTCAAACTTCAGTTTGTTGTCAATTGTGACACCCAGTAGTTTTGTGTGGGAGTCTGAGGAGATAATGGTATCATCACTAGATATAATACTGAAAGGATCAGTGTCTAAGTTGGATTTATTTGGTTTGAAAATTAGTAATTTGGTCTTTTTGGGGTTCAGTAACAGTTTTTTACTGAGAAACCAAGCCTTAGTGGTTTTGAAGACTTGGGCAGTGGAAAGGAGTGTGAAAGGGTTGGTGGCTAAGCAGACTAGTGTTGAGTCATCAGCATATCCACATGTCCAGTAGCTATTGTGATAATGGTTATATTGCTGATATTCTGAGTATGTGTGCACAACTGAGCATAAAACCCAACCCACCCCTAATGCAGATAGACCTGACACCCATGTACTGATATCACAGCCTGCCACAATGACTGATACAGTAATTATGCTGCTGAACACAGTAAGCTTACCTGGACACTCCTCTGTTGTAGGCACTATGGCACCCATCTCCCTCCATGATGTATGGCATGATGGATGCCTGGGAGTTGTTGGTTGTTACTAGGTTTACCAGGAATTCTTCTGTGGCCGAGAGTGGTTGTTCCATTGCAGACCCTCCACTGGTGGAGGCATGATCCCTGGCAACAGCATCTGCCCTTTATCATGCAGCATGCACCATATTTGTGGCCCAGTGTTGGACTTCCTCATAGGTCCTGTCCAGTTGCCTAATCTGATTGACAGCCCACACAAGGTCTGCTCATAATGCTGCCCACAGTTTCCAATTGTGCCTACCTCTAGACAGCAAGATCCGATTGTGGTGTCTCAGTCCATCCAGTATAATGTCATTCTCTGTAATTGAGAAGAGTATATGTCTTCTGGAGTACATGGTTCATAAAAGACAACAAGAGGGAAACATTACAGGACCAGATACGTGAATATCCACTATGTACAGATCCAGCACACCCATAATGGCCTGCACTGTCCACTGCTCCATCGCACGTCATACCCCACAGTTTGGCAACAAACTACATGTGTGGTTATCATCAAGATACTAGCAATACTGGGGTATGTCCCTGTATGCTGTGACAGATTCTGCTGTATGTTCCTACACCCATCACTGCAGTCTACTGTGGTGAGTCCCCTACGAGCAAACTCCCACTGGTATGTCATGCAGCTGCTGTTGGACAAATAGCAGTGTGCTATTACAATGACTATATGGGGACAGTCCAGCAACACCAGTGCACCACAATTACAGACAGCAATGCAAACCTGCTGTAGTGTATGTCATGTAGGCATCATACCTCTCATCTATACAGATGTTTGCAGACTATCAAGATGTTTGCCATGGTCTTGGTCATTTTCACACAAATGTGGATTTCTGATAAATGGTTGGCTAATTATTGATGGTTGATGTTAGAAAATAAAGACAGACACCTGAGTTTCACACATCATACCCTTCAAAACTCAGTTATGCTACAGTAATATCAGTTTAGTCTATTCACGTTCTTACTTTGTACGAGCAATACAGAAACACTGTCGCTGAGTGTCGGCCTTTGTTCTCCAATTAATTATGGCTTTGTCTTGAGTTCTTGCTGTAGGAGGTTCACAGGTATGTTAGGCATAGCTCTCAACCAAACAGGGACAAATGTCAAAAGAAACAGGGACGTAGCCAGAGTCCATCAGGGAGATTCAGTGTCAGTTTTACAATGTTAGAACTAATTATGTGAGACATGGACAGAATGAGAGGAGGTGAATTACAGTACATTATTTGACATTACAGGGGTGTACACCCTTCCTTATTGTCACTATGTGCTATGCATAATCCACTAGCTTTCCTACAGCAGCTGACCATTGTAGGCGGGATTGACAGGGACAGAGCTGAGATGTGATTGAAATCAGAGACATTTGAAAAGCATGTGTGTAGGTGTTGGACAGCTGAGTAACAATGACATGTCATTACCATAGATCGAAGACAGGCTTACTGCTGTAATCCCTATTCCCCATACCTCTATCCTCCCATCTGCATCCTGTTATATGGAGAAATCAATTACATACCTGGTGGAGAGCGGTACTCTTTTGTTGAACTTTGCTTCCAGTAATCTTTTGATAATATACTCTCTGTGTGTTAAGTCTCATACAGACCTGTTCCCCATAACCAGCTGATTGCCTTTTTAAGGCACTGTTCGTTAGTTGGTAATTGCCTCTGCACCATTCTGTGGCTCAGAATTGTTAATTGCAGCCAAAACATCTGTATTCCGCTATCATTGACAAATGACATGCCACCACAGTGCAATATATAAGGCCTTAATCTAGGCCTTGGCCCCTGTCTTAGTTTTTGAGATGGACATTACTGAGGTGTGGAGACTACAGCATCACACAGGGTAGGTACAAACACCATCCACTGTAGAGATTTATGATCTATGCCACAGTTTTGCCTCATATGCGTGGTCAGTGTCCCATACCATTGTGGTCATCTGGCAGTGCACTGGCAATCACTGAGGGCTGAGGTCAGTAATAGAAGAAACATATGTGTGTGTCATACTTCATACCCATCAGATTATGCATGCTACTGCAATAACTGTTATTCTATCAACTTGCTATCTTTGCAGGGGCAAACTGTTAGACATGTCCCTATCTCTGGGCCGTTGACCCCCCCCCCCATTAAGTATGGCTGCATCCAGATCCTTTGTTCCAGGGAGTTGGGAGGTTTGGTAGGTCTGTAGCAGCAACCTTTACATACAGCTGTGTATTCTACTAAAACACATGGGGATTGTGAACACTTTGGTGGACAGCAAGCTGTACATATAGCTGTGTCAGGTGCATCAGACCTGTCATTACAGCAGAGCTAGGGCAAGGGTATTCTATACAATGCAATCAGGGCATGTGCTTAAGGTATGTCTGTTATGCAACAATGCGACTAACAAAGTAGTAGGTGACATATAGTTAGGCAATAAGGATATGTGCATTGTGTCTCTGCCTGCAGGCCTTTGCCTTGCAAAACTGGGTAGCAGTTAATTAAGTAGCAGTAACCTGTGGGAAGTAAGATTGCATGACTCAGTTATTACTTGCTGTCTTCACAATAATGAAACTGAAGTGTGACACAACACTGGATTCAAACCCAGGACTGTGTGTGGCAAAATGCACTGCAGGTAAGGTATTTAACAGACTGAGCTACTGAGACCCTATACAAGTGCATGTATTTGTAGGATATATGTGAACATATACGCACATATACAGGCTGCAAGAAAAGTTTCTACATCCATGAGTATGTGCATGACTTTAAATGGTTGTATTTCTGTACCAGGGTCCCAGTTGTACATGTACTTTGCCATTGCTGCCTTAGCAGGTGTCTTTCCACAAGTTGCTGACAAAAGGGCACATATACCTGCTATTACAGGCCTCACTTACCAACCATTAGTATGTCTTTATTATTATTTATTATTGCACATATTATTGTACACTCCCAGTTTTCACATTAGTTTTTTATTTCAGTTACATGTGTAATGTCTGTAAGTCGCAAGCAGTATGCTTTGCTGGAAACACCTCTTGAGCCTAAAGCATGTGTAGCGTGGTGGGTTATTGTGATATACTGAAGTTGTGAGGTGGCCTGGGTTCAACGCTTAACAGAGGTGTTTATTCTCTACATGTGAGTTATAATTTAATAGACATTAAAGCTCAGTGAAGTGGCATGGCATGCTGCTCTGCACTAAAAAAATATAAAGAAAAGGGGGCTGATAGGAAAGTGGTAAAATTGGGGCAAGCAGGGAGAAAAAATGTGAAAGGCATGTAGGGATGTGTAGAAAAGAACCATAGCTATCCATTTCTTGTGTAGCAACAGCTGTGCATTTTGACACATTTTGTAGATGAATTTGGAGTCTCAAAGCCCACAGAGAGTGGTGAGGACAACATAAACGTGTTGCCAAGCCAATTGGACCAGATTAGTTCTGTCCAGTGGATAAAGTGGAAGGTTGGGGAAGGGACGTAGGTACATGTGGGGAGGTATGTTGGGTAGGATGCAATAGCAGACAGACAAGACAGCAGACAGGGGCAGTATGTGACACATGAATGGGTAAACACCTTGGATGGGGAGGGTGTTGTGGAATCAGAGTAGCATGTGCCTCCAGATGGCAGCAGCATGGCTGACATCCTCACCCATGGGCAGTCGACACTGCTCCTTCACTGCCCTGAAGCTGGCTGTGCTGGAGGCTGGGCACCAGGGCCAGGCTGCCTCACCAGGTTGGACAGTGTGTCCTCAATCTGGCGCAGACAATGTTCATAAGTCCGATGAATGATCCTGTGCACCATGACCATCAGTTCCTCTTGGCTGACTGCAGCCTCTCTGCCACCGCTCCTAGGGGGAGGCCAGGCCCAATCACCAGAGGTGGTTCCACCCAATCCCGCAGGTGGTGCAGGGCCAGAGAAGGAGGCACAAGTGGAAATAACCCAATTACATATCAATGCATATTATATGAAACACAACAATAAATGACAGAACAGTCAGTATGTTAACAACATGCCAGTAACAGTTGTAGCATAAGGCCAACAAAATAGGCAATTCAACAAGATATGTTAATATGCAACCATTATAATACATAACAATAATAATATACATGCCGTAAAATACAGGTAATTTAACAACATATGTGAAGAGTAAATCATAACCAATAAATAACAGTAACAAATAAATGAAGATAAGGGGTGGGGAGAGAGAGAAAAACAGTCCATTAGTACCATTATAGGCTATTTACTTGACAACAGTACTACTATCTACTCTATGGGTCTGTCCTTTCTTTATGTGTACAAGTCCCCTACAGCTGCTGTAGCACATACATACCTCTCAAGCTATTCCCATGGGACAGTGTGGGCCAAGCAGTAACAACTGCGGGTATACAACTACAAAGAACACTTGCACATCAGGTGGACCTATATAACTACCAAGGTCTACTGTGGGCTGATGTAGTGACACTTTGCAATTTAGGTGATCATTCCAATGGTAAGCCTGTGACTGACGGATTAAGCACTACTAATTACATTATGGACAGTGTGACACTTGAGAGACATGTGAGAGACATGTATGTGTACAGTACAGAAACTAAACAACTATCAAGCCTTGCTTGGCAGGCATGGGGACAGAACCCAATAGAAGTGACTGCAGAGGACATCTGCATGGAATGTATGAATTGGCTGCAGCAACTTTGAACAGACACTCCAGGCATACAGCCATACCAAAATAACAGGTGTTATTTATTTCATCTTATTATTATTATATTTATTTCCTTTATGATATACTGTACTTTCACATTCCTGCTAATGATTTTAACAGTCTGTGACATCTAAACACACAATTATTTACTCATAATATGTTCTACCTCACCCATTTACTTGTAGTTCCTGTGGAAAGAGAATCTGTAAACATTATGTGACTGATACTGTAATATTTAGTGCTACATAGCACTGGATTCAAACCCTGGTCTGTGTGTAGTGAAATGTACTACAGCCAGAGCATTTAACAAACTGAGCTACTGAGTCACTGCTGACTACTGGTTGACTGATATTTTCCTAGCGCTCACCTGAAACCAATATATGACCTGATGGTAGTGCTACAGTTCTATATTAGACTGCAGTGACAGTAGAACACACATGCATGAAACACAAGAATGACAGACATAGTAGGTAATCTATACATTAGTATATAGACTGCAGGTATACACAATATATTGTTATTGATTGTAAATATCTGTGAAGTCAACAAACAATATCATATCATGCAGTGGACTGTCTTACCCATATACCTTGCTTACCTGCTGTTTGTGGATGACAGAGCATTTTGTGAACAATATTGGCCTAGAAACAGCCTTGAGCAAAACTGAATGTGTTAAATAAGACATTTGACAGCAATTTAATTCTACAGCTATTACAGTGTTATACCTGACTGCAGCACCTTACCTTACAGCCTGAATGCATACAGTTGAACTGCAATGGTTAAATCAAGACAATCCTGATGTACAAAATTTACCTTGGTGCTATTGGTATTGATTCATGTGTTATTGCAGAACAGCTGGCATTCATCTTTTGACAAACAACTCTAATTCCACACTTATTGCACTATATACGTTCATGCAGTTTCTGATAATGTTTTGAGTTTTTATTGTACAACAGTTATCATTATTCAGGTCTTGCAATACAGCTCTACTTCCACAGTTATTGCACTACAGACTTTATTGTATATACTTTATTGCAGTTATTGGTATTGTTTCATGTTTTTTATTGCACTACTGTTGGCATTATTCATTTATTGCATTACAGCTCTAAGTCCACATTTATTGCAATACAAACTTTACTGTACATACTTTATTGCAGTTAATGCTTTACTCTTTCTGGCTTATTTCAGTACAGTTAGCATAATACATCCATATGCACCACACTCACAGTGCAACCTTGCCAAGCACATGGCATGTGCCTTGAGGTTGCAAGCCCTCTCCTCTGCAGCTGATGGGAGAGAAGTGCACCATTATGCATACCAGTTTAGCAGACATTCAGATTATATATTGGTGAAACAGAGGTAAAAGTACTTGCATACATGTGGGACATTCCCTGCCTGAAACTCTTGGACTCAGGTGTCCAAGAGATTTCCCTTTTGTCTCTTCAGGTCATCATGGTAGTGATGACACTGCTCACCTGTGCAGGGGATATCATTGCACTGGTATGTTCATTTGCCAGCTAGTTCCAGGCCTCCACCTTGCACTCTGAGACCTGGAAACCTCCCTGCATAAGCTGATCTTCATGTTTTTTTTTACTAGGAGTCTGACCATGACTATGGACTTCAGGATGCCCCAACGCTACACCTGAAAGCGCGAACCATCACCAACACCTGCCATAATATCCTTTAGAGACAGAACGCCAATGGATTATGCTGTATTTCTGCCTATCGGGTATAAAATAATCTGTTTTCCAACCATTACATGCCATTGGGCAACATTTAAAAATGTAAAAATGTGGCATGTCACTTATCATTCAGCAAACCAGCACAGCTGAGCTGAGCAATGCGAAAACTCAAAGACCCATATGCTTAGCAGTGCTTAGTAGTGCAGAAACCAGCCAAGCAGAGCCAAGCAGTGGATAAACATTTTCAGCTGCTATTGTGTTTATGCAGTGCTTCCCAGATCTTAGCAGGTCTTAGTAAAGCTTAGTGGAGTGCAGCAGGCCAGAATTTAAAAATAATTGATATAATTTGTATTTCAAAAATAAATGCTTATTTTTCCTTTTCATGTATTCAAACCCTGCACCTACTACTCATAAGGCCACATCTCTACTCATTTACCTATGAAGATATGTGAAATGCTGCTATACCTTTACGTATACCTCTGAGCTACCTATAAGCACTGCTGAGTACTGAGTCATGCCACTCAAACCCGCTCAGCTATGCTTAAACATGACCTTTAAATAAATAATTAATTACATCCAGTTTCTATTTTTACACGTCTGGCAGGAGACTTGGCACCACTTAATATTGCTGTGCTCTGCGCTGCACTGCACAAACATCCTTTTTAAAAAAAAACACTTAAAACAATAAAATAAACATTGACATAATACAATTGGACAGTGCAGAGAGTGTCTTACTCATCTTCAGACACAGTTGGAACTACACCCCCTACACTGATGCAATAACTGTGTTCCACAGCTCTCCCTCAGTAATGCACCATGATTAATATGCATGCTTTGGTGCCAAGCGGGTACCATGCATACGGTCTAGGTAACATTCCGTGTAGGCTCTACACTGTGCCTACATGGATTTTATTAAATTCTGGGGTCTGTCTTCCATCTGTACAAACTAAGCATTGAAAATGGAAGGATTCTACATATGGTGTGTACTTTCTCATGGTCAGATTCTCTGACATTGATAACTGTAATTTTTCTTAAATGAACACTCAAAATAATGTGGAATTCTGTACATAAATACATAAAGGATGATTGGTAAGAATTATTTCTTATTTACTGAACTAAAATAAATACCCATAAAATTAGCTTGGTCTTTAAAGAATATGTGCATACAGAGGTATGCATAGCCAAGAAATAACTGCTATTTTTCTGTTTGAAAAGTCTTAGCTTTGCATATGTCCTGAAATAGACAACAACTTGCAGCTAAATTATGGTCTCTTTAAAATAGTTTGATTGCCAAAACATTAATGTACATAAACTGCAAGCTTATGAAAGTAAAGTAAACAATCCAGTGTTCTTGGTCTCTCCTCAAAAGATGACTTGCATATATGGAGATCGACTAGGCTTACAACAATACCTGGATTTGTCTTCTTTATCAGTTTAGACATATACTTTTAGACAGAGTACAGGTCACTGTACAATATCATACAGTGGTCATTTGACCAGAACAGGAGAGACAGAACTATAGCAGAAAATATATAATAGAAAAGGTTAGGCAAACTGCAATAACCTCCACGTTATACTAATGGAGCTGCCTAGGAAGCAAGAGAAGTGTGCAGGTGGGTCAGAAGTTCAGGCAGACAGGGAAAAAGTAAATTAGGGAAAAGGAGATAAGAGATATGGTAATGAATAGATTTAGGTACAGGCTGCAGGGGAAAACTATGCAGAGAAAGGCTGGACTGGTAATGAGAGAATAATAGAGAGAGAAAGAGAGAGAGAGAGCAAAGGGAGAGATGGGGGAAGAGGAGAGAGACATGTGAAGAAGTACAGCCACTCTTACACTGAAAGGTTCAGACAACTTCTTTAAACAGACAGATCCTGATATTAGTACCCTGTAAAATAATGATGCTTTTTGCTCTTTATTTTTTGTCCCCATGCCTGTTGACCATCAAGCTACCCCAATCAAACTCAAGCTCCTTTGCTTTCTTGTGGTGAGTATTACCTCCACATAAACCAGAGTGAGCTGTAAGCTTTGCTTGTATCCCTGCTGGCATCCTGGTAATGAAGATGTTTTTATTTTAGCTTAACCCCTGTCCTGTCTAAAGGGAGGAATGCCCTCCATCACAGTAGAAGCCCACAATGCCTTTACCATTAAATGTGCACATTCTAGTATTCCTGCAAATGAAGGCTACCATCAATCAGTAGCTTGAGGGGACCACATCTATGACCACTGATTGTTGGCCTAGCCCCTTCTTCTGAAGCACTGTTGCATGTGCCAGCAGGATGCATTAATCCTCCAGCCAAGATAGACATGTCCATTCTTCCTACCAGGTGTGCGACACACCCAAGCCATTAGACAAACATGTGTCACCTGGGCTGTAATCAGGGATTTATCCTGCTACAAAACTGGGACTTTTCTAGCAGCTATTATGTGCTGGATAATCCTGGCAACATTCATTTACAATGACCCAAGGAAGGCCATTGCAGAGTCTTTCCATAATGTTATTTGGGCATGCTCAAAACTCTGGATTGCTGTAATGGCCAAAATGGTAAAACTAAGCAAGGAGGAAGGCACTAAGTTCCTACAGAGTGTTAAAGTATACTTTATGAAACAAAATCTAGCAAAATATTTTACTAAAGTAATTAGACCTTCAGTATTATACTTTTGTATTACATGGTATAATAAACGTTTGACTTATTAAGGTGCTGTACCTTATTTGTATGTTTTGTAACATATGTGCTTGCTTTCTGGAATTACTGAAACCTAAAATATGTAGTAATGCAGTTTTATATTTTCCTCTCATTGAATTTTCATGGTTTTAGAATACCTTCATTCCTTACCTGATGCTTTCTTGTGAAGCTAGTGAGGGACTTATAAATCATAACTGATAATAGCTCACAAATGGACATGTTTGCTTATTTTCCTAGCTTAGAATTGCAATAATTAAATAATGCAACTTGGCATGATGCAAAATGTAGCAAGGTCATGTGGGCTTTTCCAACAAATGGATTTTTTTCTTTTCTTTTTTCCTGTCTCTTCCTTATTCTTTCAATTTTATAACAGCAAAATGGAGTATTATGTTTTGCCTCAGTGTTGATAGGCATCAGACAAATGTGCAGTCTTGTCCTGGTAGTAAAAAATAATACCTCATATGATAGAAATGTTCATGGACTGATAAAAAATACATTCTCATCAACTTAGGATTTGCGTATTAAGAAAAATGAGTGAAACATCAAATATGCAGATCTTCCTTTCAGCCAACTCTTTCATTCCCTAGTACTTAGTGTTCTAATGTTATACTGCAATTAGACTGCATTGGAAGAACTTGTATCGGTATTACTCTATTACAGCTCTTGCTTGCTAAAGTTGTTTATTTACAGAATACATCAAAACAACTCAAATTAATAGGGCAGGTGTACAAAAACTGTTTATGCAACGTATTGTTTTACTCTATTATCCTATATTTCATTATGAGGAAGAGTTCACAGTTTTGTGTGCCTTGAAAATTCCACATTCAACATTGTTTGACATGAAGCGTGTCTGTCTCATGCTCTTTGTTAAAAACACCTTAATAAATATCCATGGTAAAAAATGCTGAATCAAATTAAAGTCATACTAACTCATCAAATATTTTTGCAAATAATGATTAAGACATTCTAACTATGCTCTGAGTTTTTATTTAATATTACTAATTAGTGTTAAACATTTTACTGCTTTGTTCCAAATTATGAGAGGTAGTGCTTTACAATGTAGAGATCGAAGGTTGAGAGCTACATTTTACTCTTGATCAGTTTCCATTTTCCTAAAAAGGGCCACTACAAGGGTGAAGTTTCACTCCCTCCTTAGGTACAGCTGTTCCAGAGAAAGTATATTAAGAACGGTTGTGTTTGGGGGCGTATCCCTTCTATATATGGTATAGGCTTGATGGCCCTGATAAAAAATAAATGCTGTGCTCCTGTATGCAAATGCAGGTTCTTTCAGTAAAAACTGCATTCATGTTCCCTGGACTCATTCAATTTTCCAAGTTCAAAAGCTCACTTTATATCTATGTATACGCACACACACGCACACACACACATATACATATATATATATATATATATATATATATATATATATGTATATATATACATATAATCCAGGTAAAAAACTAGGAGACAACCAGAGCTCACATCAAATCTTAAGTCTTATGAATGTCCAAAAAAAGTATGCACGACCTGCAGAAAGATATCCGAATAAACGTTTTTAATGGAGAGCGTACACAAACAGCACGCGCTTTCGCCGTAGCTTCTTCAGACTGTTAAAATTCAAACATACAATCAATTACCTTTATAAATACTAATTAATGATGTAAATAACCAATTAGCCATTCTTGTCGTTTTTTAAAAACACAGTGTAAGTAATAGTATAAATTTATAACTCCACATCAATTTCACTAAAGAAATATATAAAACATAATATATATATAATTAATAAACACCCAGTCTTAAAATACTTCGTAATTGAATTCCCAATATTAGATTAATTCATATATTTAAACTCTTATATAAAATAATCACATATATATTATCAATAACTAAATAAAACTATACTAAATAAATTAATTGTAGAAAATACATCTAAAATAAATAAATAAATAAATAAATAAATATATATATATATATATATATATATATATATATATATATATATATATATATACACCAAATAATCTAATGAGCTATCTCTATGTCCATGTAAAGGAAACTATTTATCTAACCTTCAGTCGCCTAGCTCTCAAAATAGGTTTCAGTGACGCTCTTTCGTTAAGTCCTTTACCTTGATCTGCACGTAATTTAATGATCCAATATATTTCTTTACATTCTGTTTTATTTCGTATATTTCCTTCCCTAGCAGTAGGTGTCACAAAATCTATAGCCATAAATTTAAAATTATGTTGGGATCCTGCTCGAGATACATGTTTTGCTAGAGCATTGGGCATATAGCATATCTTCCCCTACTATATTCTTAATTTTTTCATCAATAGTGAGGATACGCCAATGTTTACTAATGATGTCCATAATATTTTTTCTATCCATCGTATAATACATAGGTACTCGAACAAAATCAGAGGAAGTACTTCTTACATATGGATGATCAATATAATCTGAATAATAGGGCCTGGCTCTAGTAGACCTATTCGCCTCTATATGTAACAGCCCTTTATTAATTTGTGTCTCTGTATAGCCACGTTGAAGTAACCTATATCTAAAGTTGTTAATTTCTGTTTGAAAAGTTTCATCTGAAACATTCAGTCGAGAGATACGTAGACTTTGACCCTTAATAATATTATTAAAAATGTATTGTGGGTGCATACTGGTTCTATATAACAGAGTGTTACGATAACAAGATTTTCGATATACTCCTGTATTAACGAATTCACCCATATTCTTTCCACATATACATCTAAGTAATGTATCTTATAATAAGAATATTCGCATGTAAACTTCAAATATGATGTAAAATTATTAATATCTATCAAATACTGGTTAAGATCCTGTATGCTGCCTTGCCAAACGAGGAAGACATCATCGACAAAACGTCTATAAAAAGCAACGTGTTTAAGATGTAAATGATGTGGAAACAACATCTATGGATAGAAAAAATATTATGGATATCATCAGTAAACATTGGCGTATCCTCACTATTGACGAAAAAATTAAGAATATAGTAGGGGAACACCCCAGTTATCTATTTAAGAATAAACCTAACCTTAAGAAATTGTTATGCTATTCTAATACATGTAATAATACTATAATGTGCTCAGGTACATATCCCTGTGGCCGCTTTAGATATTGTGATTATATAAATTTAGGTAATTTATTCATTCATCCAGATACTGGACACAAGTTTTATTTTCATATTAGAGGTACCTGTGATACGACCAATATAGTTTATTTGGCTACCTGCGTAGATTGTGATGCATTCTACGTGGGCAAAACGAATAGACCATTTTGTATTAGGATAAGGGAGCATCTTTATGCTATCAAGATATGCTATATGCCCAATGCTCTAGCAAAACATGTATCTCGAGCAGGACCCCAACATATTTTTAAATTTATGGCCATAGATTATGTGACACCTACTGCTAGGGAAGGAAATATACGTAATAAAACAGAATGTAAAGAAATAAATTGGATCATTAAATTACGTGCAGACCAAGGTAAAGGACTTAACGAAAGAGCATCACTGAAACCTATTCTGAGAGCTAGGCGACTGAAGGTTAGATAAATAGTTTCCTTTACATAGATATAGAGATAGCTCATTGGATTTTTTAGCGTATATATATATATATATATATATATATATATATATATATATATATATTTATTTATTTTAGATGTATTTTCTACAATTAATTTACTTAGTATAGTTTTATTTATTTACTGATTATATATATGTGTTTATTTTATACAAGAGTTTAAATATATATGCATTTATTTTATATATATATATATATATATATATATATATATATATGTTTTTAAATATTAAGTCTTATAAATATTAATATTAAGTCTTTATTGATTCTAATATGAATTAATCTAATATTGGGAATTCAATTATGAAGTATTTTAAGACTGGGTGTTTATTAATTATATATATATTATGTTTTATATATTTCTTTAGTGAAATTGATGTGGAGTTATAAATTTATACTATTACTTTAGTCCTGATACATAATGATGACAATAGCCAGGATTTTTATGTGCTAGATGCGATCTTTATTTCTATGATATTTAGTATGCAATGGTTGGGCTACTATGTATTAATATATATATTTACGACATCTAAGCATTCGAACATTATTTATTGATGTAGGCAGACTAGCACTTTTAGCATCTGCCAGTGTTGATTTTTATTTCAAAACGTATCAAATTGAAATGTATTATTTTATTATTATTTAATATAATAGCAGTAGTTATAGCTTTACCTTTATATGTTTTTTAATTACAAAGTTAGATAGTACATAGGGTTGATTTATGTAGCTAGTTTCTTATTGCTATACACTGTGTTTTTAAAAAACGACAAGAATGGCTAATTGGTTATTTACATCATTAATTAGTATTTATAAAGGTAATTGATTGTATGTTTGAATTTTAACAGTCTGAAGAAGCTACGGTGAAAGCGCTTACTGTTTGTGTACGCTCTCCATTAAAAACGTTTATTCGAATATCTTTCTGCAGTTCGTGCATACTTTTTTTGGACATTCATAAGATTTAAGATTTGATGTGAGCTCTGGTTGTCTCCTAGTTTTTTACCTGGATTATTTGCTGCATTTTTCTGTCAACTAGGGGACATTTATACTGCTGAGCGCTGTTTTACTTTACTTTGGAATCATATATATATATATATATATATATATATATATATATATATATATATATATATGTATGTATATATATATATATATATATATATATATATGTGTGTGTGTGTGTGTGTGTGTGTGTGTGTGTGTATATATATATATATATATATATATATATGTATATATATATATAAAACTGGTAAAAAACTCACTAAAAATGAAGATAAATTTGACTAACTAAGAACGAACTTTGTGACACAAAACCATTCAAAAAGAATTAAAAGGAAAACACCAGCAACTATTGTATTATTTAGCGCTTTCGTCTTCTTTAATATCAAGACTTCTTCAGAATGACATGTTTCATATATATATATATATATATATATATATATATATATATATATATATATATATACATACATATACATATATGGATCTAGTTTATAAGCTCGAAGTTCAAAGCTTCGAACTGCAAATGGTTGAGATCTTAAAATCAAAGTTTTGAAACTTCAAAATTGTAATAAAAAAATATATATGTTTTCACCCCCACAGTCCCTGCTAAATAAATATACAAACTCCAAGATAGCCCAACAGTGAGAAAAGCAGTACATTTCCCATTTTGTTCTGTATATATATATATATATATATATATATATATATATATATATATATGTATATATATTTGTGTGTGTGTATATATATATATATATATATATATATATATATATATATATATATATATATATATATATATATATATATATATATATATATATATATATATATATATATATATATATATATATAGATATATATGTATATACATATATATATATATATTTTTTTTTTTTCAGTGTCTTTTTCTTTGGAGAGAGAGTTTCTAAATTAAACAATAGTAATAAAGAGAGCTTTACAAACTGTCTATCAATGTTAATCCAACACAAAGTGAGGTACCACAGAAAAGGAACTCAGTACAGCCTTGCAGTTCAAAAATTGAGCTTGTTTAATAGTAGTTTAAAAAGCATATATTTCAACATTAAACTAGACATTCTATTCAGTTTAACATTGTATGAATCAGTCATTGCTAATACAATTCTTGTTTTGTCAGAGAATTTAGAAAAAAATGAAATTTGGAACCAGTCTTTTAAGTCTATTTTACTTCCTTTTCTGTGGTACCTCACTTTGTGTTGGTTTAAAGTTTATTTGCTGGGTGCCAGTTTGAGTTTCTTGGAGTTATTTGGTGATTTTCTAAAGCATGGATAAGGAACTTGCCAGTACAAGTGACTGCTGAAGTGGGCCGGACAAAGTGGGCCAAACAAGGAAGCTGATTGGCCAGCTCACTGAAATGATTGATCTCTTAACTCCTTTGAGCCAATCCATGATTGAATTGGCCACCAAGGCCTGAAATGGGCGGATACAAGAGGTTATGAATGCTGGAGCTTGTGAAATGAGAGGATACCATGGCGGGCGTGACATATGGCTGAAAGAAGGTGGATTTTCAAATGGAAATACTGAAATAAATCAAGATTAGGACTCTTTTTCATACACTAAGCATTTTAAAAGCAACTGGGCTTTAGGTTTGAGAAATGAAGCAGAACAAATGACCATTCCACCAGGGCAAGGCATTAGAGATGTCTCAGAGACTGCACAAAACATTGCAAGTAAAATAGACTTAAAAGATTGGTTCCAAGTTTCATTTTTTTCTAAATTCTCTGACAAAACAAGAACTGTATTAGCAATGACTGATTCACACAAATGTTAAATTGAATGGAATGTCTAGTTTAATGTTGAAATATATGCTTTTTAAAATACTAATAAACCAGCTCAATTTTTGAATTGCAGGGCTGTACTGAGTTCCTTTTCTGTGGTACCTGACTTTGTGTTGGTTTAAAGTTTATTTGCTGAGTGCCAATTTGGGTTTCTTGGAGATGTCTATAAATGTATCTTAGATGTGGAGACATGAACATACAGTTTACTTCAGACTGGTAAAATTATGAAATAAAGCTTGATCTAGGGATGGTAACAGCTCTTCCCCAGTTTAATATCAGCATATTATTTCAACATGTTATGTCAGCATCTAGAAAAATATTCCAGATTGTGTGTGTGTGTGTGTGTGTGTGTGTGTGTGTGTGTGTGTGCGCGCGAGTGTGCGCATGCATTCACATTTATGCATGTAACATGGACTGAATTATGCAGACTTCTGGAAGTTAATTAAGGAACTGCTTAGAATGGTGGAGTGGCCGGGCTATTCCTAAACATTGTGCATAGTTTTACAAATGCATTCCATGCAGTATATTTATGCTGTCATTCACTTCCACAATTCATCATTGTTACTCATGGTAGTAAAATACACCATACAGAGGGTGATGGTATAGAAATATTCTTACTATACTGTGGTATATTATCCACACCAGTACTCCAGAAAGGAGGATGTGCTGTTTAGCATGTCAGCTCTACACTGTATATCCAGTCTAGCAACATTTTAAAGGTATAATAAAGCTTACTCTCTAGTTACTTGTTTCCTGCTAAGGTATATTATAGCTTATTAAGTTGATTTTCCCTATTGTGCTGTTGGCCACTTTATGCCTATGGATGAATCATAAAGAAAACGTGACATCAGTGGGCATGATGACAGAAGTGAGGTCATTACCATATTATGGTAGTGAGGGGATCTGCTATTGCAGAGCCCCTATTACTAGGAACTCAGTAGCATCAGTGTAGAAAGGTGTGGTTGAGATAGCAGGGTTGCCTGTAAGATGGGCATCTCATTAGTGTTTTTTTTCCTGCTGTGCAAAGGTGTTTTATTTTGTTTGAATGTAGCAATGATATGCTGCATCGCTCTGTATGCTGAACAAAATATCAACAAGAAAGGGAGACTGCAGTGCTAACATATGTTACACCATGTGTATGTATGTGGTTGCAGTCCTCTAGTTTAATGCTAGGGTATATCCTGTACATACCTGGTGCAATGTTTGTGACTTTCATTGAATCCTGTGGCATGAGTCATTTACATGTGTACCCTGTCTGTGGAGTACTGTGGTGAGAAAGACTGCATACAGGGTCTTACCACAGTATGTACCATTATCAATAAATCACATAGGCCTTTGGTAAGCATTCTACCATGTGACAGTCCTGTTCCATAGTCTTACAGACCTTATATTTAGTGCCCCAAGCTTAGACCCATAGGGTAGCTAGTTAAAATTAAAAGAAGAAAAATGAACATGGAATAGGTTTGTTTGTTTAGAGCTTTTGGGTTAGGAGTATGGCCATTGCATGAAACTTTGAAGTTATTCATGATGTAGGTAGAGAAACATTAGGTGGTTAAGGCAGTAGCAAATCTTAATTGCCTATAGAATTATAAATATTTGCGGCATACATTTAAACTTTTGCAGTAGGCAATAGATTCTGATAGTGTTTTGTTAATTGTAATTTAATGAAGAAGTCATACAGTAATATTACACAGACAATGCTCTAATGCATTTTATCACAATAAGGTAATATTAGGTTTCAGAAGCCTAAATATTGCCAATCTGTGCATTTCATTGAAAAGACAGCTCTACAGTTATATAATTATACCTGTTACCTTTCAATACTATTAAACACTTTACTTTCAAGGAAAGAAGGCATGTTTTCTAAAATGTGAGAGATATTGAAAAGGTTGTGCAACATTCATCCACATTCAGTACAGATTGACAACGTGTGCAGTTCTTGTTTGTGTTATATGAGTAAGCTTGTAGAAACCATATGTTAGTGAGGTCACTTGCTAGGCAGTAGTGTAACAGCTTTATTTGCGATGTTTGCCACTTTATATTTGCATGGTCATCTCTACAGTTGTTTCACTACCAGTGACTTATCAGGTTAGGGGACAGGTCACTGTAAAGGACACATAGCTAACATTTGTTCATTCCCCTCTTTTATCAGCTCTCAATGCATAAGTAGTGCTTATGTGAAAGAAACAAGGTATGCAGATGGAAGTAACAAATGTCACTTTTAAGTCCTTACACCATCTGCAGCCCATTTTGTAGGGTAGCAGTTAAATATAACCATGGGTAAACATACAAGATGTGACATAAAATTACTGTAAATAAGAACCCTTAAATGCATGGATATTTCCATACTTGTCGTCAAAATGTTCTATGGAACATAAATTGGACAGTGACATATTTCTTAAATTATTGTGTATCAGAGCAGTTCAGTAAGTTTAATAAGCTAATGCAAGGAAATCAAATCCAAACAACTAGGTGGGAAAAACAGAAACACACAGTTTCACTGGTTCTTGGATTTTAATGCAAAGAAAAGTCTAGCCCCAAGAACCAAACTGCAAGTGCAATACTGTTCAAGTTAGAAAAAGAATTAAGCTATAGAGATTATGACTGAATCTATGATGTTTGGTCAAAAACTACATCTACACTTGTGGGTAAAACTGAACAACAGTACAGACTGAGACATGACAGCCAAAACCAAATGTCTGAGTGTGTGTGTGTGTGTGTGTGTGTGTGTGTGTGTGTGTGTGTGTGTGTGTGTGTGTGTGTGTGTGTGTGAGTGTGTGTAATAATAATATTTATTTCCAGGAGCACACCAATGCAAAGCAGCCAGATGCATGTCTTTGTGAAGGGAGGAAATTGCAACACCACCAGAGGGACTTCAGCACTCGCGACAGAAGGCACCCCAGCACCCAATCAAATCAGAGAATGAGAAGATTGCTTTGCTGTGAGGCGCAACGCTAGACTGCTACACCACTCCATTGCTGTTTTTATATAGAAAGTGCGCACGCCGCGCACGCGACCGCGCGGTTTGGCATTGGAATTGAATTGGATTTGAATTGAGAGAAGAGAGAGAGGAATCCATGAGATCCATGTAACTGACCTGAAGTGTGTGTGAGGGAGAGAGAGAGAGGAAGAGCAAGTGAATTTATTGGGCAGAAGAGAAAGCAGAGTGAAAGATCAATCATCAAAGAAGCTGAAGAGAGGTGAAGTGTGTGAGAGATTGGAGAGAGAAAGAGGAGTGAAAGTGTATGTGATGGCAACAGAAGAAGCGCGTAGAGTGCGAGAGAGAGGAACAATGAGTGAATGCATGCATGAAAGCAGAAGTGAGTGTGTGAGAGATTGGAGAGATGTATGAAAGCTGAAGAGAGTGTGTATGAGAGATCGGAGTGAGAAAGAGTAAGTGAATGCATATATCAAAACAGAAGCAACTGTGTGTGAGACATCGGAGAGATGTATGAAAGCTGAAGAGAGTGTATATGTGTGTGTGTGTGTGTGTGTGTGTGTGTGTGTGTGTGTGCGTGTGTGCGTGTGTGCGTGTGTGCGTGTGTGTGTGTGTGTGTGTGTGCGCATCGGTGTGTGTGTGCGTGTTTGCGTGTGTGTGTGTGTGTGTGTGTGTGTGTGTGACATCGGAGAGAGAAAGAGTGAGTGAATGCATGTATGAAAGCTGAAGAGACTGTGTTAGAGATCGGAGAGCGAATGTGCAATCTGATGCAAAATGACTGAGTGAGTGTGGAGCAAGTGGTACCATTTTAGCAATTTGACTTGTTTAGTTTGACTTGTTCTCAGGTTGGGGAAAGTAGGGAATTTATTCCTATCTTCCTTTATAAAACTCTAAAACTCTAAAAACATAAGGTATGTTTCTGTGGGAGGAAAACAAAGTACAACACATGAAAATTAAATTGTTCATAACTGTACTGTATTACTTTGATTTTTTTTTTTTTTTTTTTTTTGGCGGTTGCTTGAGAGTGCCGGTTGCTTGAGTTCCGGATAACTGAGACCTTACTGTATAATCTCATTCTATCAAGTCTGAAGTTACTCCACCTCATATCAAAGAAGAAAATTCCATTTAACAACTTAGAATTGAGCATTTTGCTTTTGACAGGGGTGCATTTCTGCCAAATGTCATTTGATCAAATGTCCTGGTGCTAGTTTGTCACTCCATTTTAGCTAGGCCACTAAACACAGAAACAGAAGCAAGCTCATTGTTTAACAGTCACTTGCACTGTGATGTGATGAACTGTCCCTTAAAGTAGCATTCTTTCATTCCTTCATTCATTCATTTCTTCTTCAGCTTCAAAGTACTAGCCTTCTATAGGGTTCAGCCTCCCTCCCTGACATCATTGAATCGAAGTTCAATAGTAATCAATAGCTGCAATACTTAACATCGCATGTGGTCAGAAACATCTGAAAGCACGGAGTATGGGGACATTATCTATCTGCTAACACAGTGTGATTGCCACCTCCATCTTCAAATACCAACATTAGACAGCGTAAATGACCTAAATGTTGTGGTTGACAGATAGAAGTGTATATTCACCATCAAAGCTAAGTATTCAAAAAATTATTAGACTCAGGCTCTTCTGCACATTAATGTGTTGTACATTCTACTGTAATAAAGCTTTGTTTTCCACATAGTCCTGCCTCATTGAATGCAACCAATGAAACAAAAAGAATAAAAAATACCTATCAACAATATTATCTTAAGTCCTGTAAATGTTCTTGCTTCTTTCTATTTATTTTGTGAAGGCCTTGGCCCTATTTGATTTGGTAGTGAGTGCTACTGAGTGTTTGAATAGTGAGGCACCTATTTTTAAGTATGTCTGCTAAATCGCGTATATCACTAGAAATCTCATGATCCTCAAGATTGCTTGCCTAGCATTGTCCCTATGCTCCTATACCTACGTATATGCTTAGTATTCACTGTTACTCCTATAGTGGTCAACAGGAATCAAGAAAAATGAATCCTATTTACAGCACTTGATGATGACTGCTTTTTGACAACCTGGTAGACACGTAGTTTTTTGTTGTACTGTACCATTATTTAATCTAACTTAATTTGCACTAACATCATTTTTTTTACTTAAGTTATTTGCTATGCGAGTAAGGGAACTAGCCTTTTTAGATTATTGGCATGCATGACTAGGGCCACAGAGCAAAGGTAAATAACATACGAATGGACAATTTAATGTAGCAAATCAAACAGCATGCTGTAGGAAGGTATCCTTGTCTACATAAAAACAAGTATGAAAGCAGCTTTAACACTAACTTCCTCAAGTTGTCATTTCAGGGTTAAAACACTGCTCAGGACTGTTCATATGTGTGTGTATTTCAGTGTTTGTCAGTCTGTCATGTTTCCTAACATCTTAGATGAATTCAGGCAGAGAACTGGACATACACGTTAACACTCACTCACTTATAATTCTTACTATTGCTACATTTTTTTATTTAAAAATAAATCTGCTTTTGTAAACTTATCATACCCAAGTGTTCTCACAGATGCCATCAAGGAATTCCAATTTGTTATTATTATTTCTATGTGCTTTCATAAATGTTGCTGAGTGTTGCTACAACATTTTTGTATTTCTTACTTTGCCATTGATAATTTTGCAGTGTCAGAGTTCCATTACTTATATATCAGTGTCTCTTTGTGTAACTATTTTATCACCACACTCTCCTTCTTTTTTCAATCATCTTCTACAGTGAAGACTTATTAGACATAAATTTAAAGGAGTAATGGAAAGCAGAGTTTATGAATCTGCATGGTGCTTGCGTGTGTGTGTGAGTGTGTGTGTATGTGTTGCATGAATGTTGGAGGACGCATGCTCTCTAATAATTTTCTGTTGTGCACTTCTTATTGGCAATTAAGGCTGACTAGAAAACTAACCCCTTCCCTTCCCACACCCACGCACATATCTGACAGTGAATATAGAGAAGAAAAAGGAAAAATGTAAACATCCTTGTCCTGCAATACATATTTGCACTGTACTTGTCTCTCCACCTAAAATCTGCAGGTGCTGGTATTCGTATCTGCTTGTCACTCACTCATAATCTTTAATCAACCTATAAATATTCATGAGGACCAGCATTTAATTCATCTTAATTCATTACCATCCCAGGACAAGGAGCCGATTAAACCCAGAACGCTGGTGTTGTGAGACTCCCCGGCAGCGCTCTCTTTGAGACGGAGTGTGCATTAATCAAAGGCTGATTCATTCTAATCAAGAGACCATTATTTATTAAACCTTATTGCATTTCTGCTCTGAGCCCAGCAGCTGTAGACTTGATTAAAAAGTTAAAGAGAAAAAAAGGCAGTATTTCACTGGAAGAAGGCTGCATTTCCGGAGAACCATTTAAAGATGCAGCTTGCCATTTCTGTTATACCTGCTGCTGGCTGCCACATAGAACGGCCATTTCACTTTTTATTTTGATTTATTTACCAATGATAGCCTGGCTCAGTCACACTATTGTCAGTGCTGATGGCAGAAAATGGGCCTGCACTCCTTCTTTGTTATCTGTGACACAGCTACAAGAAAAGGAGGCATAGAGAGAGCGCATGCTTTGCTTAGTTTCAGATAATGGGCTTGTGGTAGTGGCAGGATTCAAATCTGAACAGGGCACTCAGTAATACAACTGTACTTATATCTCTGTTTACATTTGTTTGGTCATAATCTTCCCATAATACTTATGAGTTCTTTCAATTTTCTCACTGGCTATTTTATTTTAAAGGAGTTTAACTCAAGATTATTGCCTTAAAGACCACTGAAATTGGCTATCTATCTATAAAGTTAGGTATATCTTCACTTAGTATTTGCATTTCTGTCTGTCTGATTATATGTTTTATATCCTGTAAACTGTTAGTGTTAAAATTGCAATGCTGGACTTTAAAGATTTCATCAGGTGGCTAGTAAGAGAAACATTATTGTATTCTGCATATCTGTTTATAAATTGATGTCTTATAGTTAGCTGCAAGAAATCTTTTTATAGTTTTCAGAAGATTCACAGTATATGTTTATGCTGTACATTGTATACGATATTAAACAGTTGGGTTGGGAGGATGGCCTAATGGTTAAGGTGGTTGCCTTACAAACACAAAGTACAGGGTTTGAATCTTACAGAGTATAATTAGCTAGACTTACAAGGGCAGTTAGCTTAATACTAGTCTATGAGCATAATGACTGCATTATTCTACTGGTAAATAAATATGTTGTAAAAACTAACTAACAGTAAATCATTGTGGAATAAGTGTAAACGTAAGCCCACCAAATCATCAATATGGCAACATCTTAACAGTTTCAAGGTATGAATTTTTTGTCTGTTCTGCTTTTTTGAAATCTTATTAACTGGTATCATCAACATTGGGCCACAACATGACATACGTCATATAGAAACAAGCACAAGCAACTCTTTTCATCAAATGACAAAACAATAACTACACACGAGAAGTTGTCATTCTTTAGCATGGAATAAAACACATCCCTATTCATCTGAGGCAGTCAATTAATCTTAAGATTAGCTGCTGTAAAGACAGGAACCATTACAAGCATAAATACCAGGGTGGGCTTGTGCCTGAGAAGAGGATAGCCAGAGAAATATGCAAGGCTAAAGTTAAAGTCATAGAAAAAGAAAAATATGGCAAGAAAATAAAGACTAATGTTTGAGAAGAATCCAGCATGTGGGAAAATATGAGTAGAAATAAAGAAAGAAAGCAGCAAACTAAATGCAAACAGAAAGGAAATTGAAAAGTATAGGTGTTGCAGAGATTAAGAAATAATATGAATATAAAAAGACTGCAAGGACCCGACTCATATTGGCGAGAGAAGAACAGCAAACCTTAGATTTGGGATCAAATGTAAGAGCTTAGGAAGGCAGAAGGTCAAATCAGAGCTTCACAGTAAAATTGCAGAAACAAAGACAGAACAATAATATTCATCTCTTTGAGAATGGAAGCCTGGGTTTGAAGATAATTATAGTTGCATCTGCCCGCATACACAATTAAGGCTGTCAAATCTTAAGTCAGATTTTTACATGATATACAAGAATTGTCTCTCAGACACTTACCAAAGCAAAAAGGCTATATGGGGGTTGGGGGTTGGTTTAATTGTTAAGGTGTTTACCTTTTAATCACACATTACAGGGTTTGACTCTCACCTTTGAGAAGGATGTTGGCTAGGGGCCTAAAATGGCCCACAAGGGCACCTAGCTTAGTCCTTACCTATGAGCCTATCACAGTGTGTCACTTATCTTTGTTATCAGGTTTATGTATACTAAAATAAAAGAAAGACATAAGTCAGGTAATTTACACTGCAGCAGTAACATATGTTACAGTACAAAGTGCACTGTGAAATATTAATGTATATATAGTACAGTGCGAAGAGTCTGACTTCATAAATCCAGTACCTGCCTTTCAGCACTGACCTTTCTTTACTGTCCTTGTGGAGTCTGTATGTCGCCCTACAGCTAGACAGGATTTGCAAGGCCACTCTAGTTTATGTTTACCATTCAAAATCATGCTGGTTAATTGGTTATATTAAATTGTCCATATATATGCTGTATATGCCCTTCCACTTGAGGCCTTGGTCTTGCCTGAAAAGAGTCCAAAAGCAAAGCATTCATGTAGACAGCTAACAAATAAATAAATTAAAATTACAACAGGCTGTACCATGGAATATATAGTGCTGGGCAGTGGTGCATATGATATGTTACATTTTACTAGATTTTTTTGTAGCTAAAGATCTCCAAACAAGTAAGGAAAAGCAGCCTGTGCTGTGATGATATAAATCAGTTATTAGATACAGGACAGAACAAATCGAATCAGAACAAGTAAAGGTCTGAGTGAATGCATAACCAAACATATGAAAACTGAAAAAGGTGAAAACTGCAGTTCGTTTTGGAATTGCCTTTAGTAGCTTGGGAAAAGTGTTTCAGATGCCAGAAGGCACACAGAGAAGTTGTACATGAGTTTAAACAAACTGTGACTTCTTACTTTCCTGCAAGTATGGATTGAATTCATGAAAAGCATGGGGGGGGGTTGTCCAGGAAGATGAGTTTATTAATAAGAAGGGAGTCTGAAGCTATGAGCTGCACTAATGATGTTAGTCTCAGATCACAGCACTCTGAAGTTTAAATGCCAGTTTTAAGGGGGAGCAGAGGGTGCAGACATGACTGATTGATTGGTATGCCTTGTTGCTATTTGCCCTCCCCCCTACAAAAAAAAAAAAAAAAAAATGAAACTCTTGAAATTTAACTGTGACTTTCCTGTATGGAAGTTTGTACAAAGTTGTATCTGAGATATTCAGTTTTGATTTCCCAAACTGCAAGCAAGAAATATGCTGGTAAATTTTGAATTTGTTATAAAGTTTTGAAAAGATGGAAAAGTCAGTTTACCCAAGGTATGCTTTGCTTAGTTATGCTTTGTTGCTCAGTCAATCTCCCCTTACAGTTGCACATTGTTGTTCAACTCTGTCATGCATTAAACTATGCCATAGTTTTGGGATGTGATCTGAGAGCCGGAGAGTCAGTTAGAAAGTGGTAGTAGTATTAATGATGGGCATGGGACTTGTTACTGACACAATGCCGCTATTACTTATAGTAATCTTGAATGATAACAATGATTTAGATATTTTTGTCAGACATTTCGCCTAATGCATATTTGTCTTTGTGAATCCCTGCATCCAGAAGGCATCTATATTACATTTGTCAGACAGCAAAAGGATACAATAACCCTATCTGGTCACATCTTTAACTACTTTTAGCCCTCCACCTACAGTGCATTCCTCTACCATTCCCTCACCACTTCTCTACATGTACAACATCACTATCTACTTCCAAGTCTACAAGTCCAATACATTCTATGAATGCACAATCCTCACCATAAAAAATGTAATGTCTTACATCCAGATAACACATTGGTTATGGCAATTTGGTTCTACAATATTTTATTCCCTCAGTCATTTCTGTTTAGAACAGAGTGGAGGCAAAAGCTGTTTGATTCCTGAGTCTACCTTCCCAAGCATACGGAATAGTTTTCTGTTTTCTGCTGCTTCTTTCCTCTTTCTTTTTACTGGTGGTGTACTCAAGGTACAGTCAATACCACCTGATCCTTTTCCTGTACAAATACCTTCAGTTATATTTCCACTCTGCTACCTGAAGCTTCACGCTGGGGTTGCTGCACACATGTGCACTGCTTTGTATTTGTCTACACTGACTGTCATTTGCCCCCTTTCTATTTACATTCCAAGACTTTTCAAATCCTTCCTCAGACTTTTTCACCATCTTCCACTAATACACCTGTCTTTGTGTCACCTGCAAAGCGAATGATGCTTTTCCCTGACTACTCAGCTATATCCAAAGCAAACCCACTGTGGAAAATTAGAGTCAGGACTGATCCCTGTGATATTCCACAAGTCACTTTCCTTATTCATGACATCCTCCATCTGTAAATCTGCTGTTTCCAGCCATTCATCCATGAAGCTGTCCTGCTCCTCACTCTCAGCTCTAGCACTATCCCATGTAGTTTTCATAGCAGCAACATGTGCAAGAGTGATCCAAAAACCTTAAAGAATTTAAAGTGGACCACATGTGCCCCCAGTCATCTTCATGCTTGTCTATAATCCAACCAGAGGAGAAGATCAAGTGTGACTCATAGATCTTTCTGGACATGAACTTAAGTTGATTGTTGTCTTGAAGAGTGCTGCTCTCCAAGAACAATACCAGACTTTGTCATAAGCTACTCTCTCTCTCTCTCTCTCTCTCTCTCTCTCTCTCCTCCCTCTTTCGTTCTTTCTTTTACTTTCCTTTACTTTGCTGTTACTATAACTGGCTTATAATTCCCAGCACTTGTTTTGCCTAACATGTCATACATTCTGTATTATAGTCCTTAGGCACTTCTCCAATAACTGATGACTGTTGAAGAGCGCCACCTGAAGATCTAACTGTATACTGACCACACTCCGGATGTCCCTGGTGGGCATCCCTTCTGGTCTCTCTTCTTTATCACCTGCTTACTAATATCAGCTACCACAAGAAGAAGCAAGTTGAACTTGGCCTATTGAAATGTTTGGTCTAAGCTTTCAGTTCTGTGGCATGGATGGATGAAGCTTTGACTACTATAAAGATGGCCTGGGATCAGTTAGAGACCTGGGTGTTGGAGGAGCAAACTGCGGGGGATGGTAGTGGGAAGCTGATACGGGCTCTCCAGTTCTAGGGGCAGAGAATTAGTCTGATCCACTGTAATGCTGACTGTAATGGAGATTGGGGAGTGTAGGATGTAGAGTAAGTGCAAGGAATGTCAGCATAGCTCTGTCAAGCTGTGCTCATGCAGGTGGCTTTTAAGAGGTATGTGTGTAGGAGGGAAAAGGCATAGCAGGCCATTAACTGATGGAAGGACTTAGTCCCTATAACAGAAATGTCTGATTACTGCCTGGATCATAGATAAAAGGTTTATGGGAGGTCTGATGCCTAGCAGGTACTTTGGAGGAAAAGTTAACAAAAAAGTCTTAACACCTTATAGACTTCAAAATGTAATTGTTACTGAGAATGCTGATACAGTATTTTTTTTCCTGTGGCCAGACTTTTACAAGCTGTGTAATTTACATTCTGGATGTCTTATTATGCAATCCAGTGTTTAGTCAAATTGAACTTATCATGTTTTTTTTTTTTTTTTTAATATGTGTCATATTTAGTTGACATCTGTGCCATTTTTCAATTTAACCAATGTTTCTTTTTTAAGTCTGCCATTGTATTCTATGTATTAGTTATATATGCAGTTCAGGATTTCACTGGAGAATTTAACCAAATGTTTCAGTTCCCACCCCAGAACATTCACTGGATAAGTGACTTGCTCAGAGTTACAATGTAGGTAAATGGATGCAGAATGATTCAAACCCTGGACTACAGTAAGTAGCTCATTAACAGCTCATAGTGTTAATATTCTGTGCTTACAGCAGACTTATGATTCTATGTACTTATTATATAACTGTATGTTTGTTTATAATTGTATGTCTTGTGATGTGAATCATTGCTAAAAACGGTTCACAAACCATTGCCCAAACAAATAAAATGAAGTAAAATAAAATAAAATAAAATAAAATCACTCTTAAGGGCATCCAGTTTCCTCTCGACTTCATCCCTTACTACTACCCTTTTTTGTTAATGCGCTCTCCACTTTGTTGTACCACCCTCACAGCAGAGCATCTTCCCTTTGTTTTTCCTTTTGAAGAGTGAAGAAAAAAGTGTTAATCTAGTCTGTCTCATTTTCCTATTTATTTATGTTTCTCTCACCATCTTTGCTCATGCTGGACAGGTCTGTCACTCCTTTCTCCCTTGATAATGTACACCCACACAAAGACTTTGATACCCTTCATGAACTCTTCTGCCAGCTTCCTTTCAACATGACTGTCACTTCATGTCTTCTGTTGCATTTCTAATTATTTCTTGCACTGTGTATCTTCCATCTCTGCATTGTCCTCTCTTTCACCTATTTCATGCTCTGTCTTTCTTTTTTTGCCCTAAACTAAATCACTAGCTTCATAATCAAATACAATGAAAATACATTTTTTTAGGAAAAACAATGAGAAATCCCAACTATGAAAAGCCTGATTATTAGAAAAACATGGGACTTTCACAGAAGATGGCATTTAGGCCAAGGCACTCATTCACTGGAACCTGCATTTCTTCTAATATTTAGTACTTACAGTACTGTCAGCTTGCTTTATTTACTGCTCTGTGCCTAGAATCTGTTCCAGTTTTGCAGATAGATATAAATACTCCAGCAAAGCTAGAACTTCCACTGAGTGACCTCCCAAATCTCTTGTATCAGAGGCACATGGGATATATGCAAATAATCCTTATGAAGATCAGGTGTTTCGCGATTCTGAATGCCCATGACTTGTTTTGTCATTTTAATGGACAATTTCAGGCCAATAAAGCCGAACCCCACTAGCTGTGGATATGCATATTTCAGCCTTGTTATGACCTCATCAGCACGGCACAAGCAGAGTGTTTGACTAAGCATAAGAAGCACAGGGCTGTTATACCCAGCTGATGTCCGTCAAATCTCTGTTGTAGCACTTACAGTCACTTTGGTCTGGGGGTCAACCTTATACGCTGCTGCTTCTGGAGTCCCCTCAGTGGACAAGGGAGAGCCACTTTTGTCAGTCCTGGGAGAGAGAACAGGGATGGGTTCCCTGTTTTGTCAGAATGCTGTGCCAATCCCTGGGGAAGCAGCAGCTGCCATTAGTAACATGGCTGGCTCCATTTTTCTGGTCAAAAAGGAGCAGAAAACCAAACGTATCTACTCCTTCTCAAATTTCTTTCTTTATAGTAGTTTACTGGGACAGGCTCAGGGTTTAATTCAGGCTATTTATCCTTCTTGTAGAGTAGTTTCTGGTAAAAGAAAAAGAGATGCATCTTTTCCTGAAGAGAGTCAAGATTCTCAGTCTGTGCAGGAAAATGCAGGGACAGATTTAAAGTTTTGTCCTCTGATTTCAGACTCAAATTCAGAGGAGAGCTCAGTTTCTGAATCTTCCTGTTGGTGTCTCTTTTTCTCTGAGACTACTACTAGAATGTGCCAGTATTTTCAGTGGGAGAACACTGAGGTTTCTCAGTCTCTAAAAAATACCATGAGAAGATTTTCCAGAACCTACAACTATTCCTTCTGTCCTGTCTGCTTTAGATGTTGTGTGATAGTCCTGATAGTCAGCTAGCTGTCTCTAAAAAGCAGATAAGATGTTTAAAGTTCCTCAGTATTTTTAATTTTTAAACAGTGTTCCCAAACCTCACCCAACAGCTATAGCCTTAGTTGACTCCACTGCTGTTAAGCACTTAGTTAATTCCAATCCTATTTTTTCTGATAAGGAAGAGGGAAATTAACAACTTCAATTTTCAGAATTATAATAATATAAGAACACTGGTTAAGAATCAATACAAGGTATATTACAATAATTTAATATTTAGAGAAACTTTGGAGAGTTTGTAAATAAATTAAAGGTAATTTAGTCCAATGCAAACAGGAATTGCAATATGAAGTGAGGAGAACAGGCTTTTGGTGTATTGAGAGAGAAAGCCAGAAAAGAGAATTAAACAGCAGGAAGGAAGGAAGAGAAGAAGGGAGAGTAAGAAAGTATAAGGAATGAAAATATACCTCTTCACATTTAGGGATATAGTTTATCATGGATTTGAGCAAGAACAGAGCTAGATTTTAACTAGGAAGTCTTTCAGAGTGGTTTTGAAAGATTGGGGGGAGGGTATAGACCTGATGGATACAGATACAGAGTTCCAGGTCTTAGCAACCTTGTACAAGTACAGACAATGCCCAGCAGATTTACTAGGTCTGTAGACAAACAGGATTTTTTATTCACTGAATCTCAATGTGTTGGACACGCAGATGGATTTTGGATAATTTTGGAGATGGTAAGAAGTTGTGTATATGTCAGTTAATGTGACAGTTCTAACCAGTTAAGGCTTTTCAGTGCTATACAGTGCTGGGTTTTGAAAAAGCTATGCACCGCAAATTTAGCAACTTTATGAAAGCAATGTTTAAGTTTTAATTTTTGTGAAGCCTAGAGGTTAGTAATGATGGGAGCATCATTTAGAAGAGTGGGAAGGAGATAACTAGTGGCAAGTGTAGTTTTAGTTGCATTGGCAAGAAAGTTTTTCGCTCTGTAAAGCATCCCTAGTTTTTGATGAGTTTTTCTTATGCAGTTTTATATATGCAGGTCAAATGTTAGATTATCATCCACTATCACCTCTAATAGTTTATTATGAGAAGTGACTTTAATGGTTGTGCTATCAAGAAAGATTGCTTTAAATTTTGTTTTTTTCACGAGAGAGGGATTTGGGAAAAAAAGTAGTAGTTTGGTCTTTTTTGGGTTGAGCATGAGGTGTGAGCTACAAAGCCATGTTTCAGTGGCTGTTAAAGCTTCTTGAGTAATTTCTTAGAGGTGTACCATGTTGTCAGTTGTTCAGATGAGAGTGGAATCATCTACGTATTGCATTAGGATGGCTTGTTGGGTGGAAGTATAGAGGGTGTTGGTGAAAATGTTAAAGACGAGGGGACCGGGGATAGACCCCTGTGGCACACTGATGGTGAATGGGAGATAAGAAGAGAGCATGGAATGCCATTTACTGACTGCTACCTATTGGACAGATAGCTTTTGAACATCTGAAGTAGACGTTCACTGTGACAAACTGTGTTGAAAGCTTTAGACAAGTCTAGAAATAAAGAAGAGGCTAGTTTGCCATTATCTCTAGCTTTATTGACAGTATCTATATAGATTAGAAGGACAGCACTAGTACTATGGGAAGGACAGAAGCTATGCTGTGTAGGGACAGGAGTTATTCCTATGGGAGATAGTCTAGTAATTGTTTTTGAATACATTTTTCAAGTGTTTTGGTGAAGGGAGATAAGACTGCTATAGTTCTAAAGTTATTAATTTCTGTTGAATTTCTTCAATTGTGCAGAGAAATAATGTGTGACTTTTTTTCAGAGAGGGTGAACATGGGATTCCTGGATAGACTTATTTATATGGACTAAGACAGGATAGGCAATGCTATTGGCTGATATTTTTAGGTACTAACTTGGAAGGTCATCAGCTGAAGAAGAGCATGGTTTAAGATTGATTAAGATTAGTTTTATATAAAATGTGGGCACAGGTTTGAAGGTTAAAGTGGATGCAGTGATATGTGACTGTCAGGGAAGGGATTAGATTTTGAGGAATCTTAGAGATGCTATACTATCTATAAAATAAGAGTTGAACTTGTGAAGATTGGGGAAAGATGGTCGAAGGCTGCCAGCCTGGTCAAATAGAATTTGATACATAAGTCTATTATTTGTATAAATAAATGTAAAATACAGGCTTGTGTTCTTAAATGAAAGAAAACACTGTAAAATGTGAACTTCAAGATTGCTGCAACATTGCCATCTGCTGTAAGGGAAACCAAGCCAAGCATTTCAAATGTTCTTTGAAGTTACAATTATCTAAATGGTGGTGCCAAAGCGACTGGCTGAACACATTCTTTCTATTGTCTTAATTTATGGAATGACTGCTGGAGTGTACATGTGAAATGTCTTTTATTGTTGTAGTTTTCTGAGCAGGTGTTAGCTTGCTGAATAATGCAGTTTGTTTGCCTGGGAACTCCAGACTAAGTGTCAAAATGATGTAATGTGAATACTGGGAAAACCAAAGTGTTAAAATGATGTAATCTGGGAGGGCCTTAGCAGAGCTGTTTGTAAGTGACTTTAAAAACTATTGTTGAGAGAGAGACTGTAAGCATTTTGTCTTGGACCATCAACCCCAGTACTGCTTATACTCTAAATGTATGTAAGTAGGATTGTAGCACTGGGTTTTCTCTTAAGAATAGCTAAAGATTAGAAAGTTAGATTAAGTGTTTTTCTTTGACATCAGTCCTGTCCTACTGTATTGTTTTAAGTTTCTGTATGATCTCTGAACTCTTAGATATCTTTGTAGTGTAGTAGTATTGTCTTGTGTTTTTAATTATTTATTATTAAATATTTTTAAAATCTTTACCTGTGGCTGGTTTGTGTAGAGATAGTAGGCTCTAGAGTACATTGCATATTTATAGAATTTATTGTAATAAGCCACTCTAATAAGCCTTAGACTGAATAGTCACATTACCAATTGGATAATAATATTTCACAGTAATAATTGGGCACCCTTTTAAGAGCCTTTGGGTAGCTGATAACTATTAGCTGGTGGTGGCAGTAATTACTACTGTATAGACTGGGTAAATGGGAGCAGCTGGAGAATCTGTGTCAGCCTTTCCCAGGAGTGTCTGTGAAGTTGTATAAATACTTATCTCAAAGTGTGTGTGGTGTGTTAACTACCTGGGCAGGGGCACAAAGCACTGGTGGGACAGACAGGGTACTGGAGGTTAGCTTGTCAGCCAGGCTGAGATCTGGACCCTATAGATGTGCCAGTGGGGATTCTTATTGGGGACCTGGAGAGCAAGGGAGCAACCAGCCCCAGACTGAATGTGATCTCTGTGTGCACTTAAGGGAAATTGTACTTTGCTGTGTGTATTTGTTATCCTTTCCTCTTCTATGAGATGACCTTCCTGGTGTTAGTGGTGAGGACTGAGGCTCCTTGATTGCTGGGCCAGGGCACGGTTGTCACATATCTGGTGGCAATGGTTGGGATAAGATATCCTCACATATCTGTTTGGCAGCGGTGAGATATCCACATCACATATTAATTAGTTGGCAAATACTAATTGGCTTGTAGTGGTGTAGGTAGAGTGAATCCTGTAGCTTATGTACAGTGATCTCTGAAGGTGTTTTTTACTCTAAATCAGCCAGGCAGTGTATACTCAGAGTTCAGATCACAATTGTTTTATTTCTTTTGTTAGCTTAGTTAGTCAGGGTGAGCAGGCAGCATGTCAGCACAGGAGTATGGAAAGCTGACAAGGAGCCAGCTGATGGAGATGTGCCAGGCTAGGGGACTTGTGCATGGAAACCTGGCTAAGGCAGACCTGATTGCAGCCTTGGTTACAGCTGCATCAGAAAACAGCATCCAGGAGGACAATCAGACTGGCAGTGGAGATACAATATCCTCGGAGAATGGACAGCTCAATTTTTCTGTGAAGGATAATCAGACTGGCAGTGAAGATACAATATCCTCAGAGAATGGACAGCTCAACCTTTCTGCAGTGGACTTTAAAATCCAGCTGAAGCTAAAGAGACTTGAGTTGGAGACAAGGCATCTGGAGATAGAAGCCGAAGAAAAGGAGTGTCAGAGGAAGCATGACAGGGAAATGCTGACTCTTCACCAGAGTCATGGACGGAATGGGGAAGGGAGTAACTGGACCCCAGAAACACAGCAGGTCAGTAAATTTCTTCCACAATTTAAAGAGAGGGATACTTTTGATAGTTTCATTCACATGTTTGAAAGGGTATGCAAACAGTATAGTGTTGACCAAAGGCTCTGGGTATGGTTCCTGACCCCCTTACTCAATGGGAAAGCAGTAACTTGTATATCACAAATGCCTGACTCTGTTTTGATTTTACTGCTGTAAAAAAAATGTCTGTTACAATCTTTTAAGCTAACACCTGAAATGTATAGGAAAAAGTTTCGTGAGCATAGACGCAAGGCAAATGAAAATGTATGTGAATATGTTGCTGAACTGAGCACTTATTTTCATAGATGGGTGAGTGGATGTCAGGTCACCACTTTTGAAGGGCTGGCAGACCTTTTGGCGAGGGAACAAGCCCTTAGCACTTTGCCTGAGGACATGAGGATCTGGTTAGCTGATAGACAATGTGCTACTTCGAATGAGTTGTGGAAGAAGGGAGATCTATACCTGGCCAGCAGGGCAGCACTGCACAGGAAGGGGACCCCCAGTACTGCTCATGGGCCTAAAAGACACCATGGTGGGCAGCACAGACTGCCTCAACAGAATCTGCCAGTAGCAGGGGAAGCCACTAGTCCAGGTACACATCCAGGAGCTAGGGTTAAATGTTTTGAATGCAACCAGTGGGGCCATGTGGCATACAAATGTCCATGGAGGCAAGGTGAGGAACCAAAGATGAGGGAGCCAGTAAGTGGGAAAGACAAAATGCCAACAGTAGGTTGTCTTGAGACAACAGAAGTATGGAACTACCATCTGGCAGATGTCCTGAGAAGGAAGGATTTGGATGAGGCAGTACAGTGTACTTATGCAGTTATATGGAGTGAGGCTAGGAGACAAGCATGTGGATCTGGTAGCCTGGGGAGATCCAGACAGACTTCATACTTGCAGTCAGGACTGCTGAGGTGGTTACTTCCGGGAGTGAGCTACGCTGTAGCAGTGAGACTGAATGTGAGTCACAGCTGCTTGTGGGTACTGATGTTCCCTTCGGCAGGGTAACTGCAAAGGTAGAGGTGAGTAGTAGTACCCAGGCTGACAGTGAGGCACTACTGTCAGAGGATGCCAGACTTCCAGTGGAAGGGGAGCTGTGAAGGGTTACAAAGAGAGAGTTGAGACAGGCTCAGCTCTCAGACCCTATATTGCAAGGCCTGAGGCAGGTAGCTCGGGATGCAGCTGATTCTCAAGGGAAGGGGAAATCTGTATACTGGGACAAAGGGTTACTATATAGAGAGTGGACCCCGAGGGAGGGCTAGAAGGTGAGAGAGTACAGCAGTTGGTAGTGTCTAGAGCTTACAGTCTGGTGCTTTTAGTCATAGCCCATGATATTCCCTTTGCAGGTCCTATGGGCATAAAATATACAAAGAGGCATATTATGCAAAACTTCTATTGGCCTGGAATTTCCAGAGATGTTACAGGGTACTGCAGGACCTGTGAGAAATGCCAAAAGGTAGGCAAGGCAGGAGACAAGGTGAGAGCTCCTTTGATACCTTTGCCTGTGATTGAGGAGCCATTTCAGATGGTAGCTATGGATATTGTGGGTCCTCTGAATACCCCAAGTTCCAAAAAAGAAAAAGTATATCCTAGTGGGAGTGGGTTATGCTACACGATACCCTGAGGCAGTGGCTTTGTTCTCCATTGAGACAGAGAAGGTTAGAAACGCTTTGTTAGAGATTTTCAGCATGGTAGATTTCCCAAAAGAAATACTAATTGACTAAAGTGCCAGTTTCATGTCAGACCTGCTGGCTTGTCTGTGGAAGTCCTGTGGGGTGAAGCACATGAAGACCACCCCTATCATCCCCAGACTAATGGTCTTGTTGAGAGGTTAAACTCTACAATCAAGTCCATGTTATGGGCATTTGCAGATCAGTTTAAGAAGGAGTTGAAAAAATGTTTGCCCCAGCTGTTGTTTGCTTACAGAGAGGTTCCCCAGGAATCCACAGGTTTTTCACCCTTTGAGTTGCTGTATGGGCATAAGGTGGGGTGACCTCTAGATTTAATTTGAGATGGGTGAGAAGGTGAGTGTGAGTCTCACAAGGAGTCTGTTGTGGCATACATCCTAAACCTCAGGACAAGACTCAGGGAACTCATGGGCTTGGCCCAGGAGAACCTGGCTGAAGTCAACAATAGAAAAAGGTGTGGTATGACAGGAATGCTCAAGCTAGAGAATATGCTGTGGGGCAGCAGGTAATGGTTCACATTCCTGTCAGACACAACAAGCTGAATCAGCTTGGGAGGGGCCCTACAAGGTGATAAGAAAGGTAAGTGATGTTAATTACATGGTGGAAGTGCTAGGTAGATGGCAGGGGCACAAACTGTACCATGTTAACATGATGAAACCGTACCATGATAGGGAGGCCCTTGTGCTGAGCATTTGCAGTGGATTGCAGGAGGAGTCTGAGGGAGATCTGGGGACTGATCTCAGTGATGCTCGGACTGGGAAACCAGGGAGCACCTACCTGGTGCAACACCAGGTGGATCCAGGACCCCAAAGACCTATTAGGCAGGCCCCTTATAGGGTGCCTAAGAGAGTCAAACAGACTCTGAAGGAAGAGGTACAGAAGATGTTGGAACTAGGGGTGATTCAAGAGTCTAACAGTCCCTGGGCCTTGGCAGTGGTGTTGGTGCCAAAGAAGGATGGCAGCACTAGGTTCTGCATGGATTGCAGGAAATTAAATAGTCACACAGAGTTGGATGCTTACCCCATGTCTAGGACAGATGAAGCCCTTGAGCAGCTGGGTGGGGCTAAGTATCTTACAACCACTGATATTACCAAGGGTTACTGGCAGGTGCCCTTGATTCCCAGTGCTAAAGAGAAGTCAGCCTTTGTGACTCCTTTTGGCTTGTACGAGTTCACAAAGATGCCCATTTGGATAAAGAATGCCCAGTGACTTTCCAGAGGCTGGTGGATAATATCCTAGCAGGAGCAGGAGGGTTTGCCCTGGCTTACCTGGATGATATAGCCATCTACAGCCATTCCTGGCCAGAGCACCTTCATCATGTCAGGGAGGTGCTGGACAGACTACAGAGGTCAGGGTTGAACATTAAGCCGAGCAAATGTCAGGTGAGTATGGCAGAGGTCTCCTACTTAGGACATAGAGTGGGAAGTGGTAAGATAAGGCCAGAACCTGCCAAAGTGGAAGCTATTCAGGCATGGCCTGCACCTGCTACCAAAAAGCAGGTGAGGGCATTCCTAGGGACAACAGGGTACTACAGAAAGTTTGTACCCAGTTATCGTACCATAGCTGCTCCCCTCACAGACCTGACAAGGAAGAACAGGCTAGATTAGGTAGTGTGGACCCCAGCATGTGAGCAGGCATTTCAGAAGCTTAAAGAAGTTTTGGGAGGACCTCCTGCATTAGCCAGTCCAGATTACAGCAAATCATTTGTTGTGCAGGTGGATGCTTCGAACCATGGGGTGGGGGCTGTACTTAGCCAGATTCCTTCAGAGGGAGAAGAGCACCCAGTGGTTTATCTCAGTCATAGGCTCCATCCCAGGAAGGAATGCTATGCAGCTGTAGAAAAGGAATGTCTAGCCACAGTGTGGGCATTGCAGAAACTTCAACCTTGTCTGTATGGAATAAAATTCACTGTAATGACAGATCACAATCATATAACATGGTTAAACAGAGCCAGTCAGCAAAATGTCAAATTGCTAAGATGGAGCCTGGGGTTGCAAGCATATGATATGTCAGTGCAGCACCACAGTGGGAGTAGCAATGCCAATGCAGATGGGCTCTCAAGACATGGAATGGGGTGAGGTACACCCAGATAGACTTAACCCTCTCAAGCGATATTTCTCAAGGGTCACTTGAAAAACTAGCTTGAGTTCTCCAGGGGGAAGAGATGTGAAGATTGGGGAAAGATGGGCAAAGGCTGCCAGCCTAGTCAAATTGAATTTGATGCATCTTTCTATCATTTGTATAAATAAATGTAAAATACAGGTTTGTGTTCTTAAATGAAAGAAAACACTGTAAAATGTGAACTTCAAGATTGTTGAAACATTGCCATCAGCTGTAAGGGAAACCAAGCCAAGCATTTCAAATGTTCTTTGAAGTTACAATTATCTAAATGGTGGTGCTGAAGTGACTGGCTAAAGACATTCGTTCTATTGTCTTAACTTAAGGAATGATAGCTGGAGTGTACATGTGAAATGTCTTTTATTGTTGTAGTTTCCGCAGCAAGTGTTAGCTTGCCTAATAATGCAGTTTGTTTGCCTGGGAACTCCAGACTAAGTGTCAAAATGATGTAATCTGGGAGGGCCTTAGCAGAGCTGTTTGTTAGTGAGTTTAAAAACTATTGTTGAGAGAGAGAGACTGTAAGCATTTTGTCTAGGACCATCAACCCCAGCACTGCTTATGCTCTAAATGTATGTAAGCAGGATTGTAGCACTATGTTTACTCTTAAGAATAGTTAAAGATTAGAAAGTTAGATTAAGTGTTTTTCTTTGACATCAGGCCTGTCCTACTGTATTGTTTTAAGTTTCTTTGTGCTCTCTAAACTCTTAGATATCTCTATGGTGTAGTAGTATTTTCTTGTGTTTTTAATTATTTATTATTAAATATTTTTAAAACCTTTACCTGTGGCTGGTTTGTGTAGAGATAGCAGGCTCTAGAGTACATTGCATATTTATAGAGTTTATTGTAATAAGCCACTGTAATAAGCCTTAGACTGAATAGTCACATTACCAATTGGATAATAATATTGCACAGTAATAATTGGACACCCTTTTAAGGGCCCTTGCATAGGTGATAATTATTAGCTGGTGGTGGCAGTAATTACTACCGTATAGACTGGGTAAAGGGGCACAGCTGGAGAATCTGTGTCAGCCTTTTCCAGGAGTGTTTGTGAAGTTGTATAAATGCTTATCTCAAAGCGTGTCTGTTGTGTCAGCTACCTGGGCAGGGGCATGAAGCACTGGTGGGACAGAGAGGGTACTGGAGGTTAGCTTGCTAGCTAGGCTGAGATCTGGACCCTATAGCTGTACCAGTGGGGATTCTTATTGGGCACCTGGAGAGCAAGGGAGCAACCAGCCCCAGACTGACTGTGATCTCTGTGTGCACTTAAGGGGAATTGTACTTTGCTCTGTGTATTTGTTATCCTTTCCTCTTCTATAAGGCAACCTCCCTGGTGGTAGTGGTGAGGATTGAGGCTCCTTGATTTCAGGGCCAGGGCACGGTCATCACAGAACTATATTGCAGTTTTGAGTAGTGCGTTATTTAGACAGTGGTTTGGGTTGAAACTTTGGCCGGGATGTAAGATTTCTTTAATGGATGCCCAAAATTTTTCAGGGTTCTGTTTAGCAGTAGTCTGAAAGTTACTATGGTATACTTTTTTGCCTTCATTTATTTGCTTTTTAGTCTGGTTGTGAAGTATTCTCCAGTTCTGAAGATATTGAGGTATTTTATATGGGTTCAGGCGCCTGGGCAGCAAGATATTTCTCTGTGGTACATTTGACTGGGGACACATGGCTGAAGTGACATTCAGCTGCAGAGAAATATGGCTGTTTGCCCTGTGGGCAAAGAGATGCAGCATACACCATCACATTAACCCCATTTTTTAAAATTAATAAATAGGGGAAATTATGGTCCATGAGAACATGACAGACACAGCAGGCAATGCAGCAGCAGCATCAGCAGCAGGGTAGAGGAGGCATGTCAGTGGCAGTAAAAACAGTTCACAACAATGCAGTACCTTTATAATGGAGTGTGTGGACCATCTCAGGAACATTAAAAAAAAACAAAACTGAGCATAAATGTGACTAGAGCCTGCCTGCAAGTTTCCTCCATGCTGTAGAACACTTCACATGTTGTAGTTATATAAGTATGTACTGTACACTAGGCACAACACAACATACATCTTCTGCCATGCCACATTTGGCTATTAAACTGTAACTGTGGGCATGTGTGTGTTTCTTTCTCTACAGGCAATTTGCAAAAACAACCATATTTCTCTGCTGTGAAATGTCACTCAGCCCATGTTTCTCCAAATATAATATACAGGGAAATGTCTCGCTGCCTAGGTGCCTGAACCCATTTTATATTTATGCTTTTTTTCTGCCCTGCCTTAGCATTCTACTCTTTTCGGATAGCCGATTGCATTATTTATTTTCAGTCTCTTCCTTCAAGGAGGTGCAAGGCTATTTAGGATATTTAGAACAGTATTGAATTCAGTTACACCATTATCTAAGGAAAAGATTTTTAGGAAGTTCCAGTTATAATGATACTGTATTAATGAACATTTCTGGGTTAAACCTGGAAAGGTTATGTGTTGTTTTATGAGTACTCTATTTAACTGGATGTGTGTGATGTCTAGTTGTATAGATTGGGAAATGATCACTGAGATAGTCTGACACTATACCTTTGATGGAGTTTTTGCTAGGGTCTGATAGTAGGATCCAGTCCATTAGAGAATTTGATGTATTGCTATAATGTGTGAGGCTATTAATTACTTGTGTGAAACTATATAAGCTCATGCTATATATTGGTGAGTTAGAGTTTATTTCCAACCAATTGACATTCACATCACCTAGTAATATTATTTCTTGTGGAAATGTTATGGATATCCACTGTAGCATATATTCAATTATAATTGTATTGTCACCAGAAGGGACATAAAGGACATTAATACATATTTGTTTATAACTGTTTATTTTGAGAAAAGCGATAGGACGCTCTGCTAAACTGAATTTTGTTGTTGGTTTGTTGTAAGAGGAAATGTTGTAGGTGTTGGCAAATATTAAAGCAAAACCACCACTTTCTTCTGATGCATGGGTCACTTTGCATTGTTTGCAGTGTGTTTATGACTTTGTTAATACTGCTTCCAGAGTTGTGACCACTGATACTGTTTTAAGGAACTTTGCTTGGCTATATTCTCAGAATGTTCTAGATGAAATTTTAAATTATTCCTTAGATAGCGATTTAGCATGTGACCCCTTGCTGCAAAGGTGATCAAAAATGTGATGAAAGGGGAAAGCTGATCCAGGGAATCTCTAAGATTTTTCAGCCCTCTTTTTTCTAAATTATCCAATGGATTTTCTTTCTCTTCATCCAATTTTGGAAAAACAGAATAAACAGTCTCAACATAATTCAGGTAAACAGATGTTTAAGACAAAGTGGCAAGTGGATACCAAAATGAAGTCTCAAACCTTCTAATTGCATGGAATGTCCAACAAGTCTGAATGACTATTCAAGTGACCTTATTAACCCCTCCCATCTTGGACCACTTTTTTCCTTCCACAAAGTCTGAATCTCCATTTTTTGTTTGGCAACAGACTGTTTCATATGAATGGGTACTGAAAATTATTCATCAGGGTTACAGATGGCAGTGGGAGGAAATTCCTCCTTTCCAGGGGGTTATTCCACATACTGTAGATCAGACTCTTTTGTTTCCACCTGTTCTTCATCACATGTAGTCCCAAGGAGTGATAAAACCAGTTCCTCCTTCCCAGGAAGACATGATTTCTTTCAAGGATGTTCCTAGTATGAAAGAAAGGAAATGCTTGTAGACCGGTTCTGGATCCTTCTCTTCTAAGTCTGTTTGATATAGCACCTGCACTCAAAATGAGGGCACTTCACAACCTGTTACCTGTTCTTCCTCTTCAATGTCTCCTGGCTGGTAACACTAGACTTAAAAGATGCTTATCATCACATCCCTGTTCATCCAGACTTACCCTTTGGATTATCTACTGCACCAAGAGTGCTCACAAAGTGTCCATTTCCAATTATAAATTATTGAATGCTACAGGTATCCACATTTTTCCATATTTAGATGACTTGCTTGTCTTTGCAGAGTCTTTTTAAAAATTTCAGGAATCTCTATCTTTGGTGAGCAATCTCTTGCTCAAGCTGGGATTCCAAGAGATGGAATGCATCAGGATTTTGGATCTCACGGCATGTATGATTCTTGTGATACTCCTGGCAAGAATCCACAGAGAAAGATACAGTGGTATCTGAAATCTCTTTAGCTCCACTATTAACACTCTTTATCTTTTCAGATCACAGTACTGGAGTTTGTCAGAAGAGAATTTTTTGGTGGAAACAACAGATATCCTTAACTCTAGGTCTCCCCTTTTCTCTCCCTGCTCCAAAGCAGTCAGTCACCACAGATGCTTCAGACTTTGCTTGGGGAGCTGTTTCAGGAGGGACAAAAGTGCAGGGGGTGTGGGACTACAAGGACAGATGCAAAAATGTAAATTTCAAGGAGATGCTTGCCCTGATCAAGGCACTCAACTGTATAAACCATCTTTGATCCCTGGGACCTCTTCATGTGGTTACAGAAAATACAACAGTCATGTGGTGCATCAACAAGCAAGGTGGAACCAGGCTATATCCCCTTTGCAGACTAGCTGTGTGCATCCTACATTTTCTCAGAGCAGAATTATGTGTCAGACAAGCTGAGCAGGACCAGAGCAGGCCATCATGAATGGAAACTAGATCAGGGGGTCTTCCAAGATTTGATGCATCAGCAGGGAGTTACTTAAGTAGATGTCTTTGTATCCTAGAAGTATTCTAGAAGATGCTACTTGGTCCTCTGTACAAACTTTTTCAAAGTACTATAAGCTTGATTTATAGGATCATAGGATCATAGAACCATAGGAAATTACAAGGTGAATGGCCCTGGGGCCCTTACAAGTCTAGCCAAGAGTTTATCCCCAAAAAGAAACATCAGTCAGCATCCATCACCCCTGTCAATGAGGGACAAAGTTGGAATCCCTGGGACAAATTTGAGGCTTTCCATCCCCTCATCAAGGTTGCATTTGAAGAGGGTCAGCAAGGTACTCTGTTTGATGTGTATGGGAAGTCTATTCCAGAGAAAGGGCAGCCTCTGGGAGACAAACATGTATCACCAGCAGGTTGTGTTGATGTTGCATATTAGATTCAGGCCTTTTGAGTGGGTAATGTGTGAGGAGTTAGACTTACAGATATGAAGCACATCTAGTACAACATGGTCCAAGACTGCCTTGTAGGTGAGACACAGATCACCTCTGAGCAATCTGCATGATACCAAGTAGAGTGATAGCAATTTGAGCCTGTTCACATAGGACAGGTTTTGGAGGCCATGGATTCTCTTTATGCGGTATTTCTGTGGCCTTTCCAGTTGATGCAGATGTTTGGACTTCCAAGGCTTCTTGCATGGAGTCCTGGAAAATAATTGTTTCTCTTCCAGGAGATCATGCAAGAAGCTGAGGAAGTTAGATGCCTTTTCATTTTCTTTGGACAGCAATGTTTCAGTATGCCTTTTGACCTTTTCCACTAATAAACAGGGTACTTCTGAAGATTCAGAAGGAATCCCCCAAGATCATTGTGGTGACTCTCTTCTAGCCAAGGCAAACATGTTTCTCCCTACTTTTTGAAATGGCTAGGGGCAATTACCATAAGCTTCCTCTAATAATGTATCTACTCACACAGGAACAGGGGTATTTGATACACCCCACCATCAAACATCTTCAGTTGACTGTCAGGATGTTTTAATTCCTTTTATGCACCTGTTTTTCTAAGGATGTGCAGCAGATGTTAATGGAGGCAAGAAAGCCTGCTAGTATAAAATCATATATTAGCAAATGAATAAGGTTTTCTAATTGGTGCCAACAACATAACCAGCACCCATTCAAGGCTACTTGCTCTCTGGTTTTACAATATTTGTGTGAGCTATGATGCCCATGCCTTTGCCCAGCAATTATGGAGCCCCAATCCTCACCAAACCTCACTTTTCCACATATATGAGGAAAAGATAACAAATACACACAGTAAAGTGCAATTTCCCTTAAGATCACACAGAGATCACAGTCCAAGGCTGGTCACTCCCTTGCTCCCCAGGTTCCCAATAAGACTCTCCACTGGCACAGCTATAGGGTCCAGATCTCAGCCTAGCTGGGCCAGCTAAAATATCCAGCACTCTCTCTATCCAACCAGTGCTTCGTATCCCTGCCCAAGTAGCTGACACACACACTTTGAGATAAGAGTTTACTCAGCCACACAGACACTTCTGGGGAAGGCTGGCACAGGTTCTCCAGCTGTGCCCTTTTACCCAGACAATATGGTAGTACCACTTGCCACCACCCAGATAATATTTATCAGCTACTCAAAGGCCATTAAAAGGGTGTCCAATAATTACTGTGCAATACTATTATCTAATTGATAGATGTGACAAAACAGTCAAAGCTTATTTGGAGTGACCTGGACAGTAAACTCTATAAATATGCAATGTACTCTAAAGCTTAAACTATCTCTACACAAAGCCAGCCACCGTTAAAAGGTTTTAAAATATTTAATAATAAATAATTAAAACCACAAGACAATACTTTCTACTATACAGTGCTAGTCAAAGTTCAGAGATCACACAGAAATACTTAAAATAAATCAGTAGTACAGTTCTGACATCATAGAAAAACACTTACCCTGGGATTCATGAAGCTTGCACCATGTGCCGGAGTAGCATCAGTGATCAAGTGCCAAATATGGCCATTGAGCGATTCAGGTAAGAGCTGTTTCCACGTACACTACCAGCGTAAGCCAGAGCTGTGCAGCTCATGACACTTGTATGCTTATTACCCCATGTACAGTAGTGTAGCAAGCAAATTAAGGTATATAGCGATTCATGAAGTGGTGCAGGCATAGCATAAGCATGCAGAAATGTAAACCAAAAAAAAAAAACGGTTTACATTTTTTCAAACAGAACATCGGAGCCATTAAAATGTACCAAACTTACATATTACAAAGTTAACATATGCCAATGGCTAAATATATACAGACAATGGCATAAAAAATCATGCACAACACATAACATTTAAAGTCATGGCCACACTAACGCAAAGTACAACCAAAGTGCATTGGTGCGCAAAAGGGAACACAGGGAAAATATATATAGATGTCATAAAACTGCAATGTAACACAAATCATGATTTCGCCAAAATAGTCAATGGTATGCATGCTACACCACAACCAAGGCGCAAGGGTTGCTAAGGGTCTGTGACAGTGTTCCACACAGTAACTAGGAATTAGTAGTGAATGCCATGCAAATGAGTCAAGTAATACTGAATCGCAAATGTCCCACCGGCATAAGGATGTACCGCACGGCGCAGCGGTACAACACCAAGGAGTGGCCTGGAGGTAAACATGACATCATGAGAGGTGTGCACCACTGTAGCTGTAAGCCCATTGGAGCATTGGTAATCCGGGTTGCCTGTTGCTAAGCAAAGCCACAGGATAGGGGTGTGTACCTAGCCATAGCTATGCTTAGCTAAGAGCACACAAGGTGACCAAAAGTGCATGTGAACGTGGATGAAAACGCACTCAAAAGCAAGAAACCGGGCGTGTGTGGCACGCAACTTAGGTGAAACAGGAAGGTTATGGGAAAACAATAAGGAAATGCTGCAACATGGTAATTGGAGTACAAATGAGTAGTTAACACCTAGAAACTCACAGTGGGCCATAGACAACAGCTAACAATGCTGCTAGCAGCTACCTGCAAAACAGGAAAGGGGAGGTGTCGTACAGCAAAGAAAAGAGAACTGTCACAGCAGAACAAAGCAAACTTGCTGTAGATCAGCTACATAACACATTTCCCAACACAATCCTGGGTTGTGGAAGCACAAAACAAGAAAGGTAGCAGCTGGATGCATGCCTGACAATGGGAGGTGAATCTGGCTGAAAATAGAAGTAAAGGGCACTAGATGAATCACGGCAGACAAGCGTAAGTCAACACCAAAGGCCCCACAATAGCAGTACCTGCTGTAAAACCAATAATTAAGATATCCTGCAGCTGGAATAGCACAAATACACCCAATTACACCAGCATCATCCATTACACAAAAGTATAAGTTGTGAAAGCCCCACACACACACTTGTGTATTCCCAGACACTCTGCACCATTGGTGCATACAGACAGGGAACTTTTAATATGTATTTGTTAGGGGATGCCATAGCTTTGATTTACCAGCATGTGTTGGAGACTGATGGTGGTGTGATGGATGATGCTGACAACCATCTCAGGCACCAGAGGAGGAGACAAGTATTCAGACCCAGGGTAACCTACCAGGGGCTACATGATCTGGAGATAGTAGAGCATTACAGGGTGGACAGGGACATCATACAACAACTTGTTGAGCTGTGCCTGCCACGCCTCAGAGCCAGAAGTAACAGAGGGGAACTCATCCCAGTGGACATGAAGGTATGTGTAAGCTTGAGAATACTAGCCACAGGTACCTTTCAAAGGCCAACTGGGGATATCATGGGGATCTCACAGGCATCAGCATCCAGGGTACTCCACCAGTACCTGGAAGCCATGTTACCACATGCCAGTGAGCACATACACTTCCCCTGAATGCAAGAAGAGTTGGCCAGCAATATGCATCTCTTCCACCGTGTGGCGGACCACCCAAAGGTACTGGGTGCAATAGACTGCACGCAAATACACATCAAGTCACCACCCGGTGAGCAGGATAGGCACTACATAAACTGCAAGGGATTCCCCTCCATCAACTGCCAGGTCATGTGCAATGCCCAGGGCATTATCATGGATGTGTGTGCCGGCAGTCCTGAAAGCTATCACGAATCTCACATCTGGCATGCCTCACAACTGTATCAGGTATTTGCCAGGGGGGACATCCCATATGGCCACCTGGTGGGGAATGCTGGCTATGCACTGGAACCGTGGATAATGACACCCATCAGAAATGCACACACAGCCATGCAAGAACACCATAATGAGGCACACGCAGAAACCAGAATCATCACAGAGCGTGTGTTTGGGATGCTGAAAAAATGGTTCCATTGCTTGGACATATCTGGTGGAGCCTTGCAGTACTCTCCAGGAATGTGTGCCCACATCTTCATAGTATGTGCCATGTTACACAATATGATCCTGCGAAAACAGCTGCAGCAGGGACAGAATGGTGAAGGCCCTCACAGCCCCCCACCATTGCCAAGGGACCCACAGGCACAGGGGGGCTCAGACCTCAGACCACGAGCACCCTGTGCTAGCCCCAGTAGGCAGACAGAGGAGTGCTCAGTATGCCCATGCCTTGGCAAAGAGGGAATTTATAGCACACACACTGACAATGTAGGCACTCATGGACTGACACCCTTCTCCACCTGCACACACAGCAAGCATGGATGGCACACACACATGACCACCTGTAAATTGTCATGGATACGTGGTCTACTGTGTGCATCCTACAGAGGCAGCCCTCAACTATTGTACACACAACCGCCATTGGCACAAGGTAAGTCAATACCCGAACAGTATCTTAAGCTATCAGGATGTGTCCATACTATATGTACAGGTTCATAGATACATAGGTAGGTACATGGCCAACCGCCGAGGCCACTGATTAGCATAGGCAAAACGTGTCTGCTGTCACCACCCCATCGATCAACTAACTGTCCCTCTCTGGAGCAGAGCAACTTGCGGGATCCCAGGGGTGTAGCTACTGTTCACCACCCACTCTGCAAGGCTTTCCCGGAGTGTTAGTGAGGGGCTTTGTATAATGTAATCAGGGATGTGTTTGCAAATAATGGAGAGTATCCCTGACATGAATCTTCACAGATGTGTACATGTTACATAGTATACCTTAAACACAGCTTGCATATATAGGTAGTTCTCCACAGAATAATAAACATGTGGAACACACAACCACTGAAATGTGCGTTCATCACCCTTTCACTACCAGTGCCTTCTCTGAAAGGTAAGATATCACTGCCAGGATTAGAACACGCAACCATGTGCACATTCATCACAATAACATACCACTAAACTACCTGAGATGTACCAATGGCAGTTGTGTATACTGACAGGTTAAAACACAAAAGGTAGGAATGTGTTGAAATAGGATAAACCGACATGTACACAATGAAAGGTGTATGTTATATATATATATATATATATATATATATATATATAGAGAGAGAGAGAGAGAGACATATATATATATATATATATATATATATATATATATATATATATATACATATACATATATATATATATATATATATATATATATATATATAGAGAGAGAGAGAGAGAGAGAGAGATATGTCTATATATGGGGATATACAAATATATGTAGATATATAGATAGGTTAACAACATCTACATAACCATGGAGGTACATATAAATGGGATACCTACCACATACCGACTGCTTTACATATTGATGCATGTAATCCCGAGGCTTAAGGTCCGAAAGAACACAGTACTGAAACACCAGATGCACGAGGTGTAATCTCACGATGTTAATGGACAATTAGTAAGTGCTACTGGTGTTGCAATTTGGGTAGGTTACTGTGTGTATGTGTGTTTCTTAGGGCTGTAGTGTGTGTAAGTGTGTGTTCTGTGTGTGGTGTGTGTTGTTGGGGCACTGTAATGTGTGGTTGTGGGTTAGCTTTGTGCATCTGTTTGCATGACCTAGGATGCAGAATATGAAAATAGTGGGTGGTGTGTGGGGCGCAGACACCTACATGGGGTGTGTAGGGGGGCTTGGCCACCTGCTCATACGTAGTGTAGGATGGTTTGTTTGGATGTGTTGGGTAGCAGTGTATCGGTGTGTGCATGTGTGTGTTCCATGTTCGTGTTACCTTCGCGAGTTACTGTCGATGTCGGTAATGTGGGGTATGGGGGTCTGTTCCCGGGACTGTGTGCGTCGGAACACTGTGGTTTCAGAATTCCGTAGGTCTCCCGTATACAGCGGTTGAAGTGTTCATATATGTGTATAACATAGACCATAGCAATCACACATTCCACCACTACCAACCTTTATGAACAAAGGATATAGAGAGTATATGCCTATACACCATTACAAATATGTGCTATGGACATGAGCCAATGATAGTGTTACCACCTGTTCCACTTTGCAAGGGACACTCCCTCTTTGGGCGGTTGTGTCCTGACCAAATATATTAAACGTGGCAAATGTCCTGGGATTATAGGACATAATTATGACCTATATGTACTGTAATAGTTGCATACAATAGTTATTTCTGTATCTAAAGTACCTACATGGTACAAGAAACAGCTATTAAACTGCTACAAGAATAAGTTTATAATTAGGCAAGAAAGGAAAGTTCTATCCCTTGTACTGACCGTGGGTTTGTGTCGGCCTGTAAAATCAGATGTGTGTTCCGAAAAGGACCCACTGTGGGCATATGAAAAGGTGGCAACCCTAGCCAAAGAGGGTCAGTCACCAACACAACTACGATGACTGCAAGTACCTATGACAGAAATACACAGCTATCATGTAGCAACACATTATTACATTCAGATGTATTACCAAAGGGATTCAAGGACTAACATCACCTGCATGCTATACAGGAACCACATAACAGTGCCTCAATGAATCAGCCTGCAAATACCATTTTAGTAGTCCACAAAAGGATAGGTGTTCAAATAGGGAAGGAACCCTCACACACATAGTGTTTATGTATAAAAGCAGTTCCTACATACCAGCATTTGCTATGCACGCCCACCATCATACCCACACCCAAACATATTACAATATAAACTGTAATAACATCAGAAAAAATTCACACATTGTACGACATCTGCAGAAGCCTTAACATACCTTGTCAGAGACACACTAACATTGCCCTAAGTGAAATAGCGTCTGTTATACAATGGAAAAGCTGCTGATGTAATAGGGTTTGTTTGCACTAATCCCATTTCAGAGGGTTGTGCATACACCGGGATGTGTTAGCAATTAGTGAGTAACAGCACAGTATGCTACACTTGTACACCAAATCAAGGATGTCTGGTGAGCACACTGTACACCACATAACAGTTCATGCATAGCCATATGGCCTTGAGCTGGCCAAACATCTTTGCCAGACTTAAACATTTGCAGAAGTATCAGGTACAAACAAACCCTGCATAAGTAGCACTGTTCTGAAATATAACAGCTGTACTCACATGTAGAACTAAATCATCTAGCCATTACACACAGTCCACGGGAGTCATGAAGCTAATATATCTCTGTGTGTCTCCATATAGCTGTTGAAAAATATCGCAATAACACATCTAGGCCGTCTCCCTTGAAAGTAAGGCAAACGGACAACCCCTGAAAGGAGTATTCACTTATACACCACTGTTGCCATGTTATCGACTAATGGAATAGCTGCACAGCTGATGTGCATCCAGTTAACTAGTTTGGAACAGCAATTGGTGGACAGGATACCACATGTTACCGATATGTAACTAGAAAAGAATGTGTCATCACACATTCAGACCATCCGTATATATCAGCAGAACATTACAAATAACATTGAAATCGAAAAGGATTGAATCAACTGTTAATGATACTTTGGGTTACTAATAAGGTATGTAGAACAGTCAGTATGTCTGTGTATGTAGTACTATTCTGTAGTATTTAAAGTGCACGCAATCCATATAGTGGAAATAGTTATCTTGTAGTGATGTATTGTTGAGCATAATCACGCTTGTAGTATTTGTGTGTACTGCTGTAGGTCACAAGGCAAACACCGCATACACCACAAGGGATGCTATATAAGGGCTTTGAACAGTAATACTCCTCGCCAGCCGACGTCAGTGGCAGGGTTGGTCCAACAAGTATGTGCTATAACAGGGGATAGTATATGTTGATATATTGTAACTGTAGCCATATGTGTGGGTGTAATACGGAGAATAACATGTGGAAGGTTGGGCCACTGTGCAAGTATGTTTTGCATTGTGGGATATTGTACCAATAACTGTGTAATGTACAGTATTGTAGGCAGATATGTATTACAAGCTACATAGCATTACTGTAATGGTAGGCAAACATTAGTTATGTCAATCGGCATTTACAATACAAAATAACAGGATACATATGTCTTTTAGTGAGCCGACAGTTTATCAGCATGATAGCAAAGTAAAATGGAAGAGCTATTTAACTATCCATGCACATAAGACATGTAATATGTGCAAAGGTAGGTACTAGGCTGTCTTACCAAAGGTATCTGTAAGCCTAGCTACCATGTGTTGTCTTTCGCTACCCCCATAGGTTTGTTCCCTGTGCCTCTGAACGGCAGAGCCAATAGTTCCCTGTGCCTATGTCCAGCAGAGCCACTGCAGTGATCCCTGGGTACATGTTTGTCTCCCATCCACACGGCAATGTTTCCCTTAAAGAGTGCTCGTGAGGGGCCCTGCCTGATTTACATTGGAATCATGTTCCAAAGCACAGGGAGTGTCTGGGTCAGGAATCTATCCATTCAACACATCCTACTCATCATTGTGGTTAGGTGTATATCCCTAGAGCATGTGGCTCTCAGGGGCTTCAGTTTAGGTGGAGCATATCCAGCAATACAGGGCTGGACATGGGCCTTGTATGTCAAGCAGAAATCACCTGTGAGTATGCAGTATGCAACTGAGTACAGCTGGAGGTTTTCAGGTTGGGCTGCATAGGTCATCTGTTTGAGGTCAGTAATCCTCTTGGTGTGGTACTGGTGTGGTCTTCCAAGCTGTTGCTGTTGTAAGGTATATCCCAAATGGGGTGTTTTATCCTTTAATGGGTCTGATATGACATGTGTAGAGTCACAATGGCCCCTCTGATCTGGATGCAAACCCATTAGAGATTAGGGGTCCATGTAGAAGGATATTCTAACTACCTTGTCATTATGGGTATCGAAGGAGAGATTGCTATCTACTGGTATTTCTGGATCCCGTAATACCTTCTTTGTATGTAGGGGACTAGCACCTATGTGGTAGTCCACAGGTAATTAGTTATATCCAAAGGGGATGACTATGCACTTTTAGGCATTCACCTTGATGCCATGATATTAACACCAGGTATCCGTCTCAGTGCGATCCTTCCAGAAGGTGTCTGTAACAGCTGGGGAAACAATTACATCCCCTAGTTTGCAGTCATCTGCAAACCTTTTCAGCCAAAGCCCTCCTGTGCTTGTCTGTACATCAGAGAAGTATATACCAAACATGAGGGGTCCTAGGACTGAGCCCTGGGGGACGGCAGTTGTAACTGGTATACAGTCGGACCTAGGGTATGCAACTCCTACTGTGTGTGTTCTGTCCATGAGCCACTTTGCAAACCATCACATGAAGTAGGGGTTAATGTTCAGGCGGATGGGTATGTTGATAATACCAGAAGGAGGAATTGTGTTGAAAGCCTATGAGAGATTTAGGAAGGCTGTGTGGACCTCCTTACCCTCATCTAATGCCTTGGTAACTGTCTCTAAGAAGCCCACCAGGTATAGGAGGCATGGTCCGGCCTTAACAACACCAAACAGGGAGGGATCAAAGTTTGGGAGGTACCCAATGTCTCTGACAGTGATCCATGATGTGCACCATAGCCTTGCAGACCAGGCTAGTCAGGCCTATAGGGAAATAGGTCCCGTGGTCCATTGTGGTGCCACCTTTGTGAAGTGGGATAACTGCTGCTGTGCACCATTCAGGGGGCACTATGCCCGATGTGAGGCTATAATTGAACATGGTGCATAGGTGAGGAAACAGTACGATCCGAAGTTAATGTAAAATGCAGCCTGGGATGTTGTCCGGTCCCATGGATGCTGTGATATTGCCTTCAGAGTGTGCAGCTTTGAGAGGGATCTGCCAGGATGTTGCCAATATCCATTGTTTCTGTAATGTTCATGCCTTTGTGCTGTAACTTGGAGCAGATCTGGTTGTTGACATCGGGCCTCTGTGGTTGTTGTTGGCATTAGTTGCGTTAAAGTTTTCGTAGCTAGCTTTGCAGGATTGTATAACAGATCTCACCTTCTTACTGAGGCTGGCCAGGGATCTGCTCCATGCATGGTATTGTACTCTCGTCTGCAACAGTGTCTTCCTCCTGTAGTACAATATGCTTATGGCAGGGGACCACCAGATTGGTTTAGTTAATTATGAGTATAGCATCCTGGTTCTGTTTGTGATAGCACAAGCCATGCACTCCTGTAAGTGTTTATAGAGTGCATTTGTGTAGTATTAAGCAGTTGTAACAGTACTGTCCATCTGCATGAGTGTCATGATGTCCACCACGTTTGCCTGAAGAAGCATGTAGTTGGCCTTGCAGACATATTAAACTGTGATTCGCTTAATGGGGGGTAGGTGCGGGATGTGGATATCAATGGTGTTCAGCACATGGTCTGATCAAACCAACGAGGAGTTGGCTTCACATGTGGAGCACCAGTCATTCATGTTGGTAATGACTAGGTGTAGGATATTGTTGCCCCTGGTGGGTGTCTGGATATGTTGAGTCAGGGCATTGGCGTTTATGAATTCCAGAAACCGTTGAGCTAATGTGTTGGTACAGGGGTAGTTTTCCCAGTTAATGGTGGGGTAGATGCAGTGAGGCTTATGTAATGAGTGTGGTGTTGTGCGACTGTGTACCTTCTCCAAATGACAGTCAGGGTCAGGCTTGGTTGGAGAGACCTTTATCTCCAGTTTGGCTAGATGAGTGCATCTCTCACAGGTTGTAGTGTTGTGTGGTAGGCAGAGAGGCTTGTCTGCGTACATGAGGCAATGTGTACATTGCCTCAAGATGTCAAGATTCATCAGATAGACAGGTGAGAACACTGGCAGTTGACTCTTGGACATGTCTGAATATAGAACTACATTCACCTAGATACGTGAGGAAAGTGAGTACAACAGCTACATTACTCTATGCAAGTGAGAAATGTATGTACAAAACCTGTTCACCCATACCTGTAGGTGATGTGGAAGACTGAGTGCTATAGTAATCATTAGCTTACGTACTGTTTACAAGTCCTGAACAAGTGCTTAGCATGAATAAGCAATCCAGATAGGGTCTTGGATAATATAAAAACACAGCCCCGTCCCCCAACAGGTACACAAGCATATATCCATGTACACCACAGGGCCCCTGTACCCACAACTATGCAGGTACAAGCTGCACTCAGTCTGCATGGGACCTGCCCACATCACAGGTTGTATCATACACATATGGCAAAACAAGATGCTCTTCACATACACATCATGTAAAACCTAGCACCATGTCAGGTTGTGTACACACTAAATGTTGCACACCAACAGGTATCACAACCCAACAAAGGGGGAGACACCACTGATAATGGGAAGTATTGCACTACTACCATGCTGAGTCTGGTCTGGAAGGCCATGAACCTTGATCACTTAAGTGATGTCAGCAGTACAGATGTAGATGGCAGTATGGTTGATGTCACACTGCATATCATAACCTTGCCAGGTCATAGGACATCATCACCCATACTGTGTACCACCTACACTCGGTATACTAGATGTATATTCCTATGTCACAGGAGTGTTTAACAACAGGACTGCTGGTAGAAACAACACTACAGAAGGTGTCTGAATAATACATGATGATCACCCAAGTGGCAGCTACAGTATGTCAGGGTTAATGAATTCTATTCCCCCTCATTGTAGTCCTTACCTCACAGACAAATAGAAGGCTTCTGCCTATTGAAGTATGTGAATGACTATGACCTAGGAGCAATAGCTGACTCGCATTGTCACCCCTATGTTAATAACCCTGTACCCATGAACTACCACCTTGGCAGCGATCATCATAATGGACACTTGTGTGTGAGGGATGCAGCCAGGCAGTTGTCTTTCCTGTGATAGCTATGTCACTACACCCGTCAGGGAGTCATATGTGGTAACCCTTTTAATAATAGGGTGCCATTCATGAATATAGAGATCATTGTCCAGCCATACAGACCACTCAAGTGACCCATATCAGATCACATTTTTCCTTTAAGTGGAATTGGCCATATGCAGATGGCCTACACCAGCCTTCCCATTCCAGATCTCCACTATGTAGGATAATGCATACCCTGAATAAATCTATGTCCAACCCAATGATGTCGGACATGCTAGATGTACTCGTCCTGATCTCAAACACATACTTCATGGACATCCACCTACCACATGCTGGACAGATCCTTGTCCCATACACTTGACATAGTCCTGCCATGCTATGTATTCCTGTCCATCAAAGCTGCGCATTGCTCCTCTCTCAGACATGGTGTGATGACCACATGGTAATGCATGGCATATGTATCATTAACCCTGTGGATCAGTAATGCGGCACTGCTCCACCTGGCCCCACAGACCCACCTGTTGGCTACTGCCAGGTAACCTTTTAACCTAGATGCATACATGGCCCATGGCATATAGCCCACTAGTTGACTTTGATTGTACATGCCATAGTTGATATCCATCCCTGCAAATACCATATGGCTAGCCAGTGTCCCATGTGTATCACATGTGCAACACAGGTGATACATGGCAGGATGTTGAATCGCTGTACAGTGCCGTGTAGATGTATATGGCAGAACACATACATGTAAAACCTTATGTGAGCATGCTGCAGGGTCACAGGTCATGTCTGTTAAGGCAGTGTAAGTCCTTATATGTGACATATACATTGCATCAAGGTCGACTGCATTAATGTGGGCACATCCAGCCATGTGATGACAGGTAGGAACACCAGTACAGGCAAACAGACATGCCCACATCATGACAGCAACCAAATGGAGTATGTGCAATGTAATCAGGTGACACACACACACACATATATGGTGATAATATCCATTCAACATTGATTGTCACATGTGTGTGACACAAACACATCAGTGTCATGTAGGTTTGCAAATACAACTATTTAAACTGAAGTAATGTGATACACATGTATGTTCAGCTGTAGCTCTGTATGTCTCTGAGGTACTGTGACCTGTCTCCATCATTATGTCTTCCAGGTATGCAGTGTGCAAGGCTTTCCCCTTTTACATGCTTAGAGGATGAGGCCCTCATCCCATACCTAGTCGATAATCGTGACATTCTGTTCAGCCATGTGCCACAGGATGCACAGCAGCAGGATACCCTGTGGATGAAACTTCGCAGGAGGGGTAATGATGTGGGTGGCCACAACCGTACATACCAGAATGTGTGCAGAAACTGTACAGACCTCATTAGATGGGCGAAACAGCGTGTGAATGCAATCGCCAGGGAACAAGGTGCAACAGGTGGTGGACCACCAACCCAGCCCCCACTCACATATACCGAGGAGCTACTGGCCAACCTGGAGACACCTGTAGAACCACATCCACAAGCCTTAGCCGATATTGTGGAGGTGGGTGTCTCTCAACCACTGAGCCTCGAGTTGCCTGGTAAGTCAGTACTGCACCTATAACAACTATATGCCATATAGCTGCATGTGTCACTGTAAAATATGTAATGTAACATCATATGCAAGGCATGTATACACACATGTCGCATACTATAGTATGCTACTCTGTGTATGCACACATGTGCATACACCATAGTATAGTCTAATGTACTAGTGTATGTGTTATGCACATTGCTCCCTGTAGCCTTTATACAGGGGTGGATTATGCTCATACTGTTGTGTTACTCCTATTTAGGTACCTCTGGTGTTCCGCAATGACAGCAGCTCGTTGCAGGTGAGAGTGTTATTATTTATCAGGAACCATAATGCACACATCTATGTCATGTGGCCATTCACAACATGTACACATAATGTATGGTCCTGTCACAATATACAGGTCAGACTTGCCATGCATCACAATGACTATCCATGTGCCACACTTGCAAACTATGTGAATCATCTCACTGACATGAATCCTTACAAACTTTATTGCCAGATGTGTTGACAGCTGTGCATGCAATGGTGGAGGTGCTGTTTACTTTAGGAACGTACAACAGATCTGATCTACACGTGTGGTGAATACAAACAGTACTACACAGTGGGCTGGAGTATGACCATCACACAGGTTTCACCGGTGTGGATCATAGCCCTGCTATGAATGTCACATAATGTGATGTGCTATCTTGACATGTCCATGACATGTATTGGCCTGGCTGCTACACTGCCTACCTAACCTGAAAACATATCCCACATACCATCCTTTCTCTGCATAACCCTGTTGTCAGTGGAGCATATATGTCATATGGGACATCACAGACATGTGAAATAGATGCCCATCACTATAATTTGGACAACACATGTACAAACATGACCATGGAGGATGGCCAGAGACATGGAGCAACACACACACTAGAAATGTTGTGCTTCTGTGTACACCCTGTCATACAATGGCTACACATGGTTCGGCCATGGCCTTTATATAATGGTCATAATGTAGATGTGGAACACTAGACATCTTACAGGCCTGTACACATTTTGTGTAGGTGTAACATCAATCCACCACATAGTATGTGTTGAACATCTTGAGGGTGTTGCAACATGACAGCAGTTACCTGTACAGTATCCACAGCAGACCACAGATAACATTCCTGTTGCTGGTGATGGACATATATGCCATACTAGCTCCTCGTGTGTGTGTGTGTGTGTGTGTGTGTGTGTGTGTGTGTGTGTGTGTGTGTGTGTGGTACACAGATGTCATGTGGGACATGGTCTACCGACGTGTTCACCATGTCTGCCCACAGTTGCCAGGCTGCAGCAATATGGCTGCAGATCTGCAGGGGTGTCATCCGTATACCCATCAGTGACCTGTGTCACAACATCCACATCATGATTTAGTGTGTATACACCTCAGTGACGTGGGTTACATTCCAGAGTATATATGTATTGTATCTGAACACAGTCATGGCTATGAACCCTGTCTGTAACTCACACTGTATAGCACTAGAGACTCCTCATGATTCCCTGCAATGGCCATGCACATCAGCTAAATTTGCAGTATATCTGTAGGGTGGACAGACAACACTGAATTGGTACACCATTGCCCCACTGTATATTCGACAGGACACCATTGTGTTAAACATGTATGCATGTCATTGCACACATCAGCAGATCACATGTCATACTACAAGTGATTATCAAGGTCATATGCCACACATCAGGCAGATGTACTGTTAACCTGTGCTGGTCCACATGGTATAACACAGGGATGTATGCTAACCACTACTATGATTGTGTAGTTTGCATGCCATCTGATATCACACATGCATGTTGTGTGCAACCTAGGGATGTATGATAACTACCACTGTTATTGTCTGCGCTGCATGCCATCTGCCGTATCACATGCATGTTGCATGCCTTCTGTCATATCACATGCGTGAGTGTGTGTGTATATTGTATAGATTGTAATGTACAGTTCTTGTCTGCCCTCACAGGTGATGTAGGTGCATTGCCCTCCTGCAGTACATCAGATGTTAGTGTACTCACAGACTCTAGCAGTGATGGTAAACATATGATTGGGTCACAGGCAGAGTTGTCAGGGGCTGCAACTGTGCCATTGATTCCATTTCATATATCCACCTCATCCCCACACACAGATCCCATACCTGCACATACCCCATCTCCAGTGGCCATTGAGGAAGGACAGTTGGCGTGTGGTAGCTTGGAACAGGAAACTGTGGGGGGCTATGGAAGGTGTGCCTGCACACCATGGTGTCAGCCAAACTACTGGTGGTGCACCACACAGACACGTGGCCAGTGCTGCTCATAGGAGGACCTGTGGCCAACAAGCTCCTGCATGGCAGAGCACAGCAACTGGTTTCAGGCTGTAATGGAGGCACAGGCATGTGCTGAACAGTGCAACAGAGAAGATCAGAGAATACAGAGGGCTGCTGTCTGTTCTTTACACAAAGGCATCCAGGCAATGCTAAATGCTCAACAGCAGATTGCTGATGCTTTGGATAGACGGTTGGGTGACATGGTTGGAGTCCTTGACCGTGGCACGACAATCCATGAGCGTGAGCTGTCTGTGTTGGAACATCTGGTAAAAGTGAGGCATCGGGCACGTGGACATAGGCCTGCTACATCACCTGTGTCAGGTCTACGTGTACGAGCTACCTCACATGCCCGCTCCCATAGTGGTGGTGGCAGCAGCAGTGCATCTGGTGCTGTGCTATCCACACCATGACACAGCAGGCCATGTGCACATGGCCTGGGATATTCCCAACAGGGACATGGTTCCAGTGGACTAGTAAAATCAGACAGTACCCAATCTGCACCTCTGTCTGGTAGTGCCCATGCAACCCCTGTTAGACACAGGTCACATGTCCATGGCTGGACACCGTGAACTGTAAAACCTCGCCTGTACAGTCCAGTCTGCAGCTGTCAATAATACCCCTGTATAGGCCAGACACATGGGAGAACTGTGTGTAGACAAACACGCACACACTGGACACATATGTAGAGCACTGCAACACACACATGCATAACATCCACACACACCCAATTAGATCAAAGGCCCAAACCCACACACATGATGTCATCAAATGGTGCAGCCTAGGCATCTGGCAAACATTAACACCCTGTGCATATGATGATGCCTGTGACACATCCCTGACATCCACACCATCGGTGCAGGGACATGCTCATATGGTGTGATGCACAGGGTGAACAGACTAGGATGATATGTGTAGTTTACAAATGTTGATGACTGTTGACAGTGAGCAGATATACCATGTAGTACAGGTGTACAATACTGTTAACAGTATGTGTCTTGTGTAACAACAGTGCAACCTAGGCCTCCGGCAAACATTAACACCCTGTGCATATGATGATGCCTGTGACACATCCCTGACATCCACACCATCGGTGCAGGGATATGCTCATATAGTCTGATGCACTGGGTGAACAGACTAAGATGATATGTGTAGTTTACAAATGTTGATGACTGTTGACAGTGAACAGATATACCATGTAGTAGGTTCATAGGTTCATAGGTTGGTATTAGGCTAGCAGCCCTAGGGCCTATACAAGCCTGGCCATAACAATTCCCTGGCTATTCCTTCCCACACTATTTACTTCCCTGGACCCCTGACATGATCCCCGGGGTGAATTTCCTTTCTCCCATCCAATTGTCAAGGTTCCTTTTAAAGAGGGCCAAAGAGGCACTCTGCTTGACATGTATGGGCAATCTATTCTACAGTCTGGGGAGTGTCTGGGTCAGGAACCTATCCCTCCAGCATGTCTTGTGCATTGTGATGACAAGGTTTAGATCCCTGGAGCATGTGGCTCTGAGAGATTGGGATTTCTTTAAGTGTAGCATATCCAACAGCTCTGGGTTTGACATGGCCTTGTATATTAAGCAGAGATTGTCTCTGAGTAGACGATATGCGACAGAGTATAGCTGGAGTTTTTTAAGGCGGTCAGCATAGGGCATCTGCTTTAGGCCTGTGATTCTTTTAGTGAGGTATTCCTGTGGCCTTTCCAATTGTTTCAGATCTCTTGAGAGGTACATACCAAATGGGGCGTTGTATTCTATAATGGGTCTGATGAAGGATGAGTACAGTGGGACAATGACCTCCTTTTTTCTGGATGAAAAGCCCTTAGTGATGAGGTGTGCCACATAGAAGGATTTCCTGACTGTTGTGGCGATGTGATTATCGAAGGTGAGACCACTGTCCACCTGTGTCCCTAAGTCTGTTATCACACTTTCAGTGTTTTGTGTACTGCGACCTATATGGTAATTCACAGATTTTTCCCAAAGGGGATAACTATACATTTCTTGGCATTGAGCTTGAGCCCATGGCTCTGGCACCAAACTTCTGTTTCTGTAAGGCCCTTTTGTAGAGTATCCACATCATTTGGGGATTCAATAATGGCTCCCAGTTTGCAGTCATCTGTGAACTTTGTTAGCCAGAGTCCCTTAGTGTTTGCCTGTACTTCAGAGAAGTAGATGCCAAACAAGAGCAGTCCCAGGACTGAACCCTGATGTACTCCACTTGTCACTTGTCTGGAGCTGGATTTGGAGCCGGCTACTTTTACAGTGTGGGTTCTATCAGTAAGCCAGTTAGCAACCCATTGGGTGATGTAGGATTAATGCCCAGCTTAGTAAGTTTATCTATGATTCCAGAGTGGGGGGTGGTGTCAAAGGCCTTGGCAAGGTCTAGATAGGCTGTTTGGATCACCTTACCCTTGTCCATGGCTCTGGAGACTGATTCGAAGAAGTCAATCAGGTTCAGGAGACAAGATCGGCCCTTCATGAACCCAAACTGGGTGGGGTCCAGTGTTTGAAGGTTGCCAATGTCTTTGTTTATAAGTTCCATGATAATACACTCCATGGCCTTGCAGATAAGGCTTGTCAGATTGATGGGATGGTAGTTTCCAGGATCCAAGGTGGATTCCCCTTTGTGGAGTGGGATAAATGTAGCTCTGCACCACTCAGTGGGCACGAAACCTGAGGTGAGGCTATGATTAAACATGACACGTAGGTGAGGTGCCAGTTCATATTGTAGTTTATGTAGTATGCAGCCTGGGATGTCATCTGGTCCCATGGATGCTGTATTCTTAGCTTTGGAGAGTGCATTTTTTACCTGTGTGGCCGTTATTACCGGAATTTGGCAATCGTCCGGTATTGAGATGGGCCATTTAGGGGGTGAGAGGGGGGTGAAGGTGGCACTGAATCGATCTGCCAGGATATTGGCAATATCCTTGGGATCAGCATATTTAATGCCATTCTGTTTTAGCTCAGAGCAGATCTGAGCATTGCCGTTTAGATTCTTCACATAGTTATAGAATGCCTTGTGGTTGTCTTTGGAATCTTTGGCAATTTTATTTTCGTAACTAGCTTTGGAGGATTTTATGAGGGATCTCAGTTTCTTACTGAGGCTGTTAAGGGAGTTTTTTGCATCCTGGGATTTTCCTCTTTTCTGCAACAGTTTCTTCCTTTTGTTGTAAAGTTTGTTTATGGCAGGGGACCACCAGATTGGGTTCCTTTTTTTGGATGAGAGCATCTTGGTTCTATTTGGGATGGCACGATTCATGCATGAGTGGATGTGCTCATACAGTGCCTTAGTGTAGGATTCAGCAGTTGAACTTTCAGTTCCCGTCTGCATGGGTGTCATGAAGTTTGTCACTTCTGACTTGAGTAGCATGAAGTTGGCTTTGGAGAAGTTTTTTATGGAGGTTTCCTTACTGGGGGGAGGGGGTGGGATGTGGATGTTAAAGGCGATTAGCTTATGGTCAGACCTGACTAATGAGGGGGTGACCATAGGTGTGGATCTTCGATTTCCCATGTTGGTAATTACCAGGTCTAGGATATTGGAGCCCCTGGTGGGAGTATGGATTAGTTGATCCAGGGCGTTGGATGTACAATACTGTTAACAGTATGAGTCTTGTGTAACAATAGTGCAGCCTAGGCCTCCGGCAAACATTAACACCCTGTGCATATGATGATGCCTGTGCCACATCCCTGACATCCACACCATCGTTGCAGGGACATGCTCATATGGTCTGATGCACAGGGTGAACAGACTAGGATAATATGTGTAGTTTACAAATGTTGATGACTGTTGACAGTGAGCAGATATACCATATAATACAGGTGTACAATACTGTTAACAGTATGCGTCTTGTGTAACAACAGTGCAGCATAGGCCTCCGGCAAACATTAACACCCTGTGCATATGATGATGCCTGTGCTGCATCCCTGACATCCACACCATCGGTGCAGGGACATGTTCATATGGTCTGATGCACAGGGTGAACAGACTAGGATGATATGTGAAATTTACAAATGTTGAGGACTGTTGACAGTGAGCAGATATACCATGTAGTACAGATGTACAATACGGTTAACAGTATATGTCTTGTGTAACAACAGTAAATGCACGTTGGTCATGTTGTTCTGCTGTCCTTCTTCAGCTCTAATTGCACGTGCTGGTGGATGTCAGTGTTTGCAGTTAAGTGTCCCATATGTCAATGTGGACTACTCACAGGTATGTATGAATATACCAGCATGCACCATGTAGCTGCCACAAACCAGTGAGAATGTTACACATTACAAACATATCTACTGTTCCAAGAGCATGATAGCTGTGTATTAAGCTATGGTAGACACAGACTTGACATCCATAAAGGGTGACATCACAGGTACAGTTACATGGAGTGGTGAGGTAAGAGAGTGGTCTAGCTGATTACAAGGGTAGAGGCCAGTGGGAAGTGTGATGCCTCAATCGAAATCAGTAATACACATTCCCATGACAAGATGCCAACACACAACTGCACCCACACACTCAGGTATTGACACACATGTATTCAGTGACACTGTAACACACACACACACACATGCACACACACACACACACACACACACACACACACACACACACACACACACACACACACACACACACACACACACACACACACACACACACACACACTCATGGCTTCACCGACACAGTAACACACATTCAAACACAGTTGCTACTGGTGTGCTGAGGACCCCTGCGTATGTGCAAATCATCATTACAGTACTGTGTACCTACATGATGCGCCATAGGGAATACACGTGTACAGGTAGTCAGTACGGCCTAAGATCGGGGACATCAACACGGATAGTTGAATGCATCACCTGGATGGTGGGAGGGGTCCTATCAGTTCAGTATGGTAACATACATCCCCACCCCAGGGACCAGTCAGCCCTACATACACACACTATGGCATTCATTAATTAATACACCTATGTCATGCACATACAGATACCTCACATGTGTGAGGTACACGCCCCTGCCTATGTCCTTTTTATACATTGCAGTCTGTACAGATGTGTACACTAGTGTATAGGAGCGTGAGTAACAATTGAGATGTATTCCCCATAATACGTGACAAATATGGACACACACACAACCACACATGCCAGTACTGTGAATCTCAGACCTGCCTAGCTCATGTTATGTATGTCAGATGTACAGCAGTATCGCATGCATTACAAACTGTACTGATTTTTCCTGTGCCAACAGTGCTGATATATGCACTAGGGACGTCATATCTATTAACAGGTGTCAAATGATTTACCTTTGCTATCACCCTGACCTCTAAGTTATGTGTTATGTCCTTCAATTAACTAAACCATTGCTTACCAGTTACACAGGGTATTGTAGGACCGCTTGTGACACACCTGTGAGCAGTCCACAGCAAACATCCATCTGCAAAGATGCCCCTCCACTTATTTATTTCAACACATCTGTCCATACCTGTGTTACATTTTTCTGTACATTCAGCATTTCACCATATACAGTTGGCAATGTTAAGGCTGCATTGCAGCTGCATGATGTACTAGGATACATGCCACCTACATACATCAGCAACTGCACATGCATGTTATCTGAATGCACAGCACTACGTATGCAGGAGTGTAGGTCCTATAATCCTGACATTTGGTCATGTTTGTAGGCATTGCAATTGGTGGATATGTGTAATAACTTACATGACACATAGACTGTTGTATGATATAATGGGTGACCAGTACAGAGGGGATGTTACCTCTGTCAACATTGATATCACACCTTATGTACTGTTAGCATACAGCAGCCATGGACCTACATTCCATGTGCATGTGTATAATGGCTGTAGCTACCTGTTTGCACAAAGGACTACAACAGCTATGCTATTTACAGGTATGTTGTGTGTGTGGCATGTACATGCCCAGGGCAGGTACATGTATGTCATATCCATACATGAGGCTGTGTACTGGTGTACAGCAACAGACATCTACTAATGGTGGACAGTACTGAGGGCCCTTGGTATGTATACAGCTGATCTGGTCACAGACAGTGGTATCATTGTATTGCATAACACATGATGGAACTGTGTCAGTATATGTGTACTGTCTACAGTTGATGTAGAGCTTATTACAGTACACAGGTCAAGGATCACATGGTGGTGTACTCGACTGTCATACAACATGTATGGTTGCGTGGTGGTGGTCTGAGGGCATGGTGGTGTCTGCAGTTTACATCCTAGAATGCAGCATGTGACACTGTGTCCAGCTCATAGCTCATCTGTGATGCCTTTCATGCAGAGACCGGTCAGTACATTTGAGTGTCCTTTATGTATGTGGGTACACAACCTGGAGCGGTCTGTACCTGTGTTATGGCCCACATGTCTGGTTCTGAGGTATATGGTGGTAGTGCTAGGTTCTGAGGTATATGGTGGTAGTGCTATTGTGCACTACAGAGACATCAGCCAGGTGTTCCTCACTGCATAGATGTCAGTACTCCCCATTGCTGGATCTACAGTGGCCAGCAGTAAATATGGACGCTACACATCTAGCACTGGTTAGCATAAGAAAACAATGCAGTTGTCCTGTAGGTATATGGGAGTTAACCTGTGTTTAGGACATTTGCCTTGGAATGGCACTGTGTAGGCGGATGCGACTTGGGTAATATCCACACTCCCTTGTATCATGGATGCATGTGATATGTGTCAAAGGCCTGCCTACTGTCAGCCATGTCACCCCAGAATGACAGCTGATTTGTTAAAGACCAGTGTCAAATATATGTAGAGCAGCCTTCCTGCTAACAAAGACAACTACCAACACCAGAGCCCATTATAATGTGCTATTTACATCTACGTGTAATAGCATGGCCACTGTGGCCCTCCGTGTTTAGCATCAGAGTGCATCCCAGTCAGCCCTGTGCTACTAGGAGTATGAGCATGCCCAGTATATCCTTGTGTAGATGGACACTTAGTGCATTCCAAACAGCCCTGTGCTACTAAGTGTGTGAGCATGCCCAGCGACATCTTGTGTTGGTTATGTGCCTCTGTGTATGGGCATGGCCATTGTAACCCTGTATAGTGGTAGTAGTCGTCCATTCCACAGATGGGCATACTCCAGGTCAGGATGGATTCATACTTTAAACACACAGGTTCACAGGTATGTATATCTTAACTGCCAGCATCCCTGTTGATGTCCGCATTCCCAGATGGTCATAATGACAGCCTTGACATGTGTAGTCTATGTGGTGCAATTCGTATATATGTAGTATTGTAATAGTATTCTGTAAATAGGCAGGTGTTCCATACCCTACACTGGCATGTGTGTGTATGTCTGTCCCCATTTTCTGGTGGACTCTAAATTGCTTTTAGACTGGCTACATTCCATACATTTCTTATACCCACTGTTAACAAGGCCGACGATGTCACCCATCTACAAATACACCTCTGGGAGAGCTGTGTCCCAGTAATCTCGGTAGCGTGTTCTGTAACTGCATAATGCTGTAGTGTAATAAAGTAATTAGGTCGATGTTTTACTCCCACACTTGCTGTGTGTGCATGTGTGTCTCTCTCCCCGTTTGCCTGAGGATTGAGTGAAACCTTTATACTGCTCACACTCCATACATTTCTTATACCCACTATTAGCAAGGCTGATGATGTCAACCTTCTGCAAATACACCTCTAGGAGGGCTGTATTTCAGTAATCTTGGTAGCATGTTGTGTAACTGCATAATGCTGTTGTGTAATAAAGTAGGTAGGTCAGTGTTCTATTCCCACACTTGCCGTGTATGTGTCTCTCTCCCCATTTGCCTGAGGACTGAGTAATACCCTTATACTGCTCACACTCCATACATTTCTTATACCCACCATTAGCAAGGCCGATGATGTCACCCTTCTACAAATACACCTCTGGGAGAGCTGTGTCCCAGTAATCTCGGTAGCGCATTCTGTAACTGCGTAATGCTGTAGTGTCATAAGGTAGTTAGGTCAGTGTTCTAATCCCAGTCATGCCAATTGTGCGTCTGTATTTGTGTGTATCTCTGTTTGCCTGGTGACAGAATAATGCTTTTAGACTGCTCACTTTCCACACAATCCCTATTGCCAAATTTGCCATTGCTGATGATGTCACCCACCTAGAAGTACACCTCTGGGAGCAATATATTCCAGTAATCTCAGTAGCACATTCTGTAACTGTGTAATGCTGTAGTGTGATTGAATAGACAGGCAGGTGTTCTATTCCAAGACATGGCAGGTGTGTGTGTTTGGCAGTCATATTCTATGTGTTAGTGTCTGTGAGTGGCTAGTTACTGGATGTGTTGAGGAGCATGATTTGTTGTTTTCCTATATAGTGGTCATAAATGTCACAATTGGTCATGAGACTGGGTTGGCTAGACATACACATACATTCAGCAATAGGTCTGGTGAGTAATGTCAGCAGCCCTAATCTTACCCTTAATACAGTCTGAACCCATGTGATGCACAGAAACACACTTGCCTTGATATTAACATGCAGGAGGCGCATGTGGTTTCCTTTTCATTCTTGTCTAATGCTTTGTTGTCATGTGATCTGCTGTTGAGATATATATTCTATATCTACGTATGTTTGTGTATATGTATATGTGTATATATACATATATATATATCTATATATATATATATATCTATATATATATATATATATATATATATATATATATATATATATATATATATATATATATATATATATATATATATATATATATATATATATATATATATATATGTGTGTGTGTGTGTGTGTGTGTGTGTGTGTGTGTGTGTGTGGACATTAGCACACATAAATGTACATGATGGAGTACATGTCCTATACTGCTGAATGCCTGTGCTGGATGATCTGTACGTGATAACCTCAGATGTGTGTATACCTGCCATGGCTTAGTGGTAAAGCACATCGTCTGTGGTGTGCAGGGTTCCAATTTTGAGACGTGCAGAGGCCAGTTGTTTTGTTGCTGGGAAGAACAAGGGACATTGACTATGGTGATAGTAAGGCGCTTTTAACCAGTTGTGTGTGGGTCTGCGTGACAGTAAGCAGTGGTTATTTTTGGGGAGGCTCAGCATGGGTCATGTAACTATGCATTAGAAGACAATACTATGCAAACAAGGTGGAAAATAGTGAATCCTGTTTATCCCCAGGGTGTGATGCAGGTCTCAAGAGTGTATGTGTATAGATAGCCGGGTGCAGGAGTCGAATATAGGTGAAAGCATGGGGTGTGTGTGTCAGGCATACTGTACGTAGATTGGAGCCCTGTGTTTCGGGATTGCTCCTAGCTTAGCACACCTAAGCTAGGCATGTGTCTATACCTGTCTAGTGCAATTGAGAGGGACAACAGCAGTAGGAGAGTAGTAAAGGTGAACAAGCTGGGCAAACAGGTGATATTTATCACAATCAGCAGATTACAGGCCCAGCAGACCAGCCCGGCCCAGAACACTACAATAAAGTGAGCAAGCACCATCCCCTCAGGTTTTTCCACACTCTACACCACCGGTGTATACATGTGGGGAAATTTTAACAAACATCCTACGAAATGAGAAAGGCTGCAGCAGGCAACATAGACCAACGTGCAGGAGGCTGAGGGTGGTGAGGATGTGAATGCTGCCAAACAACCTTCAGTGAGGAGACAAAGAAGACTGTACAGACCCAGGGTAACCTACCAGGGGCTACATGAGCTGGAGATAGTGGAGCACTATGGGGTGGACAGAGATCTCCTACAGCAGATTGTTGAGCTGTGCTGGCCACACCTGACACATCGAACAGGCCGAGGGGAACCCATTCCAGTGGATACCAAGGTATGTGTAGGCCTAGGTATACTAGCCACAGGTACCTCCCAAAGTACAAATGGGGATATCATGGGGATCTCACAGGCATCTGCATCCAGAGTATTCCACCAGTTCCTGGATGCCATGTCACCACATGCCAGTGAGCACATACATTTCCTCAACACTCGTGAGATGTTGAACAGCAATATGCATCTCTTCCACCAAATGGCAGACTACCCTGGGATAGTGGGTGCGATAGCCTGCAAGCACGTATGCATCAAAGCACCACCTGGTGAGCAGGGTAGGGCCTACATCAACTGCAGGGGCATCCCCTCCATCAAGTGCCAGGTCGTATGCGATGCCCAGAGCATTATACTGAATGTGTGTGCTGGCTGCCCTGGAAGCTATGTCGATTCTGATAAATGGCATCTGACACAGCTGTACGACAGCTTTGCCAATATGGACATCGGCTACAGTCACCTAGTGGGGGATACTGGGTACTCACTGGAGCCGTGGCTGATGACACCCATCAGAAATGCACACACACCTGAACAACTATGCTATAATAAGGCACATGCACAGGCCAAACATATAATAGAGCATGTTTGGGATGCTCAGGTCATGGTTCCAGTGTCTGGACACATCCGGTGAAGCCTTGCATTATTCACCAGCTACATGCTCCCAAATTGTTATGGTATGTGCTATGCTACACAATATGATCTTGTGGAAACAGCTGCAGCAGGAACAGCATGGGGCAGGGCCACACAGCCCCCCACCAATGCCAAGGCCTGTACAGGCACAGAGTGACTCAGAGGAGGAACAACCTGAGCCGGACCCAGTAGGCAGAAGGAGGCGTGCCCAGTATGACCTGGCCTTGGCAAAGAGGCAATGCATAGCATATGCACTGACACAGTAGGGACCCAGGGAATGTCACCCTCTCTGACTCACACAGACAGTAAAAGGGATGCCAAACATGACACTACCTGTGCTCAGCCATGAATAGGAAGTGCACTATGTGCATCTGACATAGGCAGTCTTCCAGCACCATCCTCAGGTCTGGCACACCCTGAAGGTAAGTCAATCAACCTACCAATTGGCAGTTGTATTAGAATGTGTTGTAACCTGTAGCTATGGTATGATGTGAGCATGCAAGGGAATTTGGTGGTCGAATGTTAAGGCAACAGACAGTAGACTTCCAAAGTGGCACCATGACATCTCTAGCACATACGGGGGTCACCATAGTAGCCAGTAGTACACAGGGTGTCATAACCACTGCAGGTAATGGGCTGAGCATCATGTGTGTCCATACAGCCCACACAAGTCTCAACCAGCTGGACAGGTGTAGACCAACACAGACAAATGCTGTACTATGACCTCTGAATATGCCCAATGGATGACCCCCCCCCACAGACCCACACAGACAGACAGACTACAGCAGGCCAGGCAGTTGGATGTAGGTTGTGAAGGCTAGGACATCTGCAACTAATATGTTGGTAATTAAAGCTAAGATCTGGAGTACACTGGTATGCCTCTAGCCAGCACAATAGGAAGGTCTACACACTAAAATGGAGTACCTGACATACCAGTACATTAGTGGCAAAAGCGTACAAGTGTCAGGTGTGCCCCCCTTCCCATGTACACATATAGCAACAGTCAGGTGCGCCCCCCCTGGTGCTGTGTAAGAATGTGGATACAGTCAGTTGTCCCCCCACGCTGTGCAGAAATGTAGCAACAGTCAATGCCACATGACTGATGGATACCCTGCAGACACAGCATGTCACCTGTCAGTGTACAACGCAGAGGTCGGTACCACAGTACTGACTACCTGGACATGTAACACATGCGATACAGTTGGCCATACTGGGCATGCTCAAACACATGAAGGTATGATGGCAATGTCAGTTGACAACATGCGGAATGGTCATACTGGGCATACTCTCACACGTAAACACAAGACGGACAGGTCTGCATACACCAGTTGTCCGGACATATTTGCCGGTACATTGCTATACTGTTGGATGACTGTGCGTGGTA
>NC_056741.1:1051020548-1051125548 GCF_019279795.1 Protopterus annectens | reverse complement strand
TACACCTACATACTTATTTACATTTCCCATACTGTTGAATGTCCACCGCCCATCCCCACTGGCTTTATTATTCTGGCCATTACATAAAATTAGCGGCCCTTGCATGGCTTGGACCCAGAAACAGACACACCTTAGTCACCGATTTGACCACTACACCATCCGTGGAACATTCCGCATGGATGGTAGCTAGGATATATGATGTCACTATAGGTATTCAACTGTAGTGGGCACAAATGTGACAGTTGGTTGGTGTACATATGTGTATGGACCTCTCAGCCACTCAGGGACTAATTTCATCAGTAACAGGGACAAGGAAATGACAAATCAGGGACAATCACAGACACTTTTAAAATATTAGTACTATTAACTTGAAACGTTGACAGAATCAGAGCATATGTATTAATACTTATTTTCTGAAGTAAAAGACGTCTATTACTCTTAATTATTGTCATTATTCATTCAGTGTAATTCACCACCTTTCCTCCAAAGGTCACTGGTTTTAGGGGGGGTTAAGAGGCTGGCCAGTTATTGTGCGAATGTTCTGACCATTGGTAGTGTTGCCACCTTTTCATATAGCCAGGATGGGATCTATTCAGGACACACTGGATTTTTCAGGGCAACACATACCCACGATCAGTACAACAGATAGTACTTTTGTTTTATGCCTAAATGTAAGCTTATTGTTGTAGCAGTTTAGCTGCTTCTTCTGTCTCATTTACTTGCTTATTCTGTTTCTTGTAACATGTAGATATTTTACATATGGAAATAACTATTTTATGTGACTATTACATAAGATGTGGGACATAACTATGTCTTACGATCGCAGGATATTTTACATTTATAATGGTTTTGGTATGGACACAACTGCCCAGAGGGGGAACTGTCCCTCACAATGTGGGACAGGTGGTAACACTGACCATTGGGCTAGACTTAGCTATTGGCGGCGCGCTAACACAATGCGTTTCACTTCCACTTGGTATAACTATCATCACTACAATAGAATATAGGCACGAGGTTTTAAATGTCATTTGTTCGAGGGATGGGGACTCAATATTCAGCTACATGCATTTGTGTTTGCTTCTTATTTTTGTGTTCGCAAAACTGTCTTGCATGCTTTGCATACGTTTCAGTATCCACGGGCACTGACAGGTGTGATTACTATTAGAGGCAGGCTGTACTATTCAGTATTGTAGGTTGCACGTAAACAGCCAACATGTCCATGCCTCCGTGCGGCACTTGGACATGCCCCATGCACTCGCGCATGTTTCCTAGGTACGTGGATGTGGCGGTAGCGCACCTTCATTAATATGCATATGGTGCTACTGCGCCATCTCTATGCCGCATGGTTGGGGCAAGCCTAATGCCGTTCTTGCTCCGTGCTTCATGAATCACGGGGTTAGTCTAATCTTTCTAATTTCTAGCTATTCCTAAAGGAAAACACACTTCTAAAATAACTTACTTATAGAGCAAGACAGAGTGCTGTGAGTTGGATAGTCAAGCCAAAAATGTTTAATAATCTCTGGTTCTCACTGTTTACATTGAAACTGCAGTCGTGCTAAACATTACATCATCTTTTACACTTTCCTGGTATTCCCAGGCTGACAGAAACTGCATTTACATTCTTTTACACTTAGAGCAATAAAGGGCATTCCACATGTAAATTCTGGTCATTAACTTTAGCCTTAAAACAATAGGCAGGATGCTTACTCCAGACTCATCAACTCCAAATTCTAACTTCAAAGGAACAGACATAAAGTAATTTTAATTTCAAAGGACTGACAAGAAATGTTTGACGTAGCTTTCTTTACAGCAGAGGGAAATGTTGCCACATTGTTTTAAGTTCAACAAGCCTGTGATTCACATTCATATTTACAAATGATAGAATTATGTATAAAATTCTATCTGGCTAGGCTGGCAGCCTTCACCCTTCTGTACCAGTCTTCATATTTCTCTCCCCCCCCCAGAGAAATCAAGCTAGTTTTTCAAGTGCCTCTTGAGAAACACCACTTGAGAAGGTTAGGTCTATCTGAGAATACCTACCCCATTCCCTGTCTTGGGAGCCAAACTGCATTGGCATTGCTACTTCCACTGCGGTGCTGCACTGACAAATCATATGCTTACAACCCCAGGCTCCATCTTAGCAACTTGGCACTTTGCTGACTGGCTCTGTTTAACCATGTTAGAGGATTGTGATCTTTCATAACAGTGAATTTCCTTCCATGCAGATAAGGCTGAAGTTTCTGAAGTGCTTACACTATGGCTAGACATTCCTTTTCTACAGCTGCATAGCATTCCTCCCTGGGTTGGAGCCTATGACTGAGATAAACCAGTGGGTGCTCTTCCCCCTCTGTAGGAATCTGGCTAAGTACAGCCCCCACCCCATGGTTTGAAGCATCCACTTGCACAACAAATTATTTGCTGTAATCTGGACTGGCTAACACAGGGGGTCCTCCCAAAGCTTCTTTAAGCCTCTGGAATACCTGCTCATATGCTGGGGTTCACAATACCTTATATGGCCTGTTCTTCCTTGTCAGGTCTGTGAGGGGAGCAGCTATGGTACTATAACTGGGGACAAACTTTCGGTAGTACCCTGCTGTCCCTATAAATGCTCTCACCTGCTTTTTGGTAACAGGTGCATGTCATACCTGAATGGCTTCCACTTTGGCAGGTTCTGGCCTTATCTTACCACTCCCCACTCTATGTCCTAGGTAGGACACCTCTGCCATACCCACCTGACATTTGCTTGGCTTAATGGTCAACCCTGCTCTCTGTAGTCTGTCCAGCAACTCCCTGACATGCTGAAGGTGCTCTGGCCAGGAATGGCTGTAGATGGCAATATCATCCAGGTAAGCAAGGGCAAACTCTCCTGCTCCTGCAATGATATGATCTACCAGCCTATGGAAAGTCGCTGGGGCTTTCTTCATCCTAAAGGGCATCTTTGTGAACTTATACAAGCCAAAAGGAGTCACAAAGGCTGACTTCTCTCTAGCACCGAGAGTCAAGGGCACCTGCCAGTAACCCTTGGTAAGATCAATAGTTGTAAGTTACTTAGTCTCACCCAGCTGCTCTAGGGCCTCATCTGTTCCAGGCATGGGGTAAGCATCCAACTCTGTGTGACTATTTAACTATCTGTAGTCCACACAGAACCTGGTGCTGCCATCCTTTTTTGGCACAAGCAGCACTGGGGAGGCCCAGGGACTGTTGGACTCTTGAATCACCGCCAGTTCCAACATCTCCTGTACCTCCTCCCTCAGGGTCTGTTTGACTCTCTCAGACACCCTATAAGGGGCCTGGCTAATAGGCCTTTGGGGTCCTGTATCCACCTGGTGCTGCACTAGGTAGGGTGCACCCTGGTTTTCCAGTAAACATGCCCCCAAATTCCTGCAACACTGCTCAGATTTATCGAACCTGGGTAGGAGATAGCTGCTGGGACATTGCTACTCCTTCCACTGTGATGTCAGCCCAAGCTTCACTGAGGAGATCAGTCCCTCCAGATCTCCCTCAAACTCCTCCTGCAATCCACTGCAAATGCTCAGTACAAGGGCCTCCCTATCATGGTAAGCTTTCATCATGTTAACATGGTACAATTTGTGCTCCTGCCATCTGCCTAGCAGTTCCACCATGCAGTTAACATCACTTACTTTTCTTACCACCTTGTAGGGTCCCTCCCAAGCTGCTTGCAGCTTGTTGTGTCTGACAGGAATGAGAACCATTACCTGCTGTCCCACAGCGTACTCTCTATCTCGAGCATTCCTGCCATTCCACACCTTTTTCTGTTGTTGGGCTTCTGCCAGGTTTTCCTGGGCCAAGCCCATGAGTTCCCTAAGCCTTGTCCTGAGGGTTAGGACGTATGCCACAACTGACTCCTTGTGAGACTTGCACTCACCTTCCCAGTCATCTCGAATTAAATCTAGAGGTCCCCTCCCCCTATGGACATACATCAACTCAAAGTGTGAAAAACCTGTGGATTCCTGGGAACCTCTCTGTAGGCAAACAACAGATGGGGCAAATATTTGTCCCACTCCTTCTTAAACTTATCTTCAAATGCCCATAGCATGGACTTGATTGTAGAGTTTAATGTCTCAACAAAACCATTAGTCTAGGGTAGGTAGGGGTGGTCTTCATGTGCTTCACCCCACAGGACTTCCACAGACATGCCAGCAGGTCTGACATGAAATTGGCACCTCTGTCAGTCAGGATTTCTTTTGGGAAACTTACCCTGCTAAAAATCTCCAACGAAGCATTTGCCACCTTCTGTACCTCAAAGGAGGACAAAGCCACTGATTCAGGGTATTGTGTAGCATAATCCACTTTTTCCCTGTGGAACTTGAGGTACTCAAAAGACCCACATTATCCATAGCTACCTTCTGAAATGGCTCCTCAATCACAGGCGAAGGCATCAAAGGAGCTCTCACCTTGTCTCCTGCCTTGCCTAACTTTTGGCACTGCTCACAGGTTCTGCAATACCCTATTACATCTCTGGAAATTCCAGGCCTTTAGAAGTTTTGCATAATATGCATCTTTGTACGTTTTATGCCCATATGACATGCAAAGGTAATATCATGGGCTATGGTTAGAAGTGCCAGATTGTAGGCTCTAGGCACTACCAACTGCTATACTCTCTCACCTTCTAGCCCTCCCTCAGGGGTCCACTTTCTGTATAGTAACCCTTTGCCCCAGTATACAGATTCTCCCTTTCCTTGAGAATCAGGTGTCTCCTTAGCTACCGGCCTCAGGCCTTGCAATGTAGGTTCTGAGAGGTGAGCCTCTCTCAACTCTCTCATGGTAACTATTCCCAGATCCCCTTCCACAGGAAGTCAGGCATCCTCTGACAGTGGTGCCTCACTGTCAGCCTGGGTAATACTACTCACCCCTACCTTTGCAGTCACTCTGTCCAAGAGAACATCAGTACCCACAAGCAGCTGTGGCTCACCTTCAGGCTCACTGCTACAGGGTACCCCCCTCCTTGAAGTAACCACCTCCCCAGTACTGGCTGCAAGTATGCAGTCTGTCTGGGTCTCCCCAGCCTACCAGACTTACATGCTTGTCTCCTTGTCTGACCATGTGTAACTGCATAAACACATGGTACTGCCTCACATCCAACTCCTTCCCTATCAGGGCATTTGCAGGATGGTAGTTGCATACCCCTGTTGTATCAAAACAACCTACTATTGGCATTTTGTCTTTCCCACTTACTGGCTCCCTCACCTTTGTTTCCCCACCTTGCCTCCATGGACAACTGTATGCCACATGGCCCCACTGGTTGCATTCAAAACATTTAACCCTAGCTCTTGGACATGTACCTGGACTAGTGGCTTCCCCTGCTACTGGCAGATTCTGTTGGGGAAGTCTGTACTGCCCACCATGAGTTCCTTTAATCCCATGAGCAGTACTGCAGGTCCCCTTCCTGTGCAAGGATGCCCTGAATGCCAGGTATAGGTCTCCCTTCTTCCCCAACTCATCTGAAGTAGCAAATTGTCTATCAGCTAACCAGATCCTCGTGTCCTCAGGCAAAGTGCTAAGGGCTTGTTCCCTCACCATAAGGTCTGCCAGCCCTTCAAAAGTGGTGACCTGACATCCACTCACCCAAATATGGAAATAAGTGCTCAATTCAGCAACATATTCATACACACTTTCATCTGCCTTGAGTCTATGCTCACAAAACTTTTTCCTATACATTTCAGGTGTTAGTTTAAACAGTTCTAAAAGACATTTCTTTACAGCAGTATAATTAAAACATGCAACGTCAGACATTTTAGCTAATGCAGTTACAGCTTTACTATGGAGTAAGGGGGTCAGGAACCATACCCAGAGCCCTTGGTCAGCTTCATACTGTTTACATACCCTCTCAAACATATGAATGAAACTATCAAAATTATCCCCCTCTTTAAACTGCAAAAGAAATGTACTTACCTTTTGTTATTCTGGAGTCCAGTTACTCCCTTCCCCATTACCTCCATGACTCTGGCGAAGAGTCCGAATCTCCCTCTCATGCTGCCTCTGTCTTTCCTTTTCCTCATCCTCCAGACATAACAGTTTCTCATTCTCCTCATCCTGTAGACTCTTCAGTCTCTCAGCTGCTTCTACTTCCAAACGCCTGGCCTCCAACTCAAGTCTCTTTAGCTCCAGCTGGATTTTTAAGTCCACTGCAGAAAGGTTGAGCTGTCCATTCTCCGAGGGAATTATATCTCCATTGCCAGTCTTATTGTCCTCCTGTTTGCTGTTTTCTGATGCAGCTGTAACCAAGGCTGCAATCAGATCTGCTTTAGTCAGGTTTCCATGCTCCAGTCCTCTAGCCTGGCACATCTCCACCAGCTGGCTCCTTGTCAGCTTTCCATACTCCTCTGCTGACATGCTGCCTGATCACCCTGACTAACTAAGCTAACAAAAGAAATAAAAACAATTGTGATCTGAACTCTGAGTATTCACTGCATGGCTGATTTAGAGGACAAAACACCTTCAAAGCTCACTGTACACAAGAGACAGGATTCAGTCTACCTACACCACTACAAACCAATTATTATTTGCCAACCTATAATATGTGATGTGGATATCTCACCACTACCAAACAATTAATATGTGATGCCCATGCCCTGGCCCAGCAATCAAGGAGCCTCAATGCTCACCACTAACACTAGAGTGGGTATCTCATATATGAGGAAAGGATAACAAATACACACAGTAAAGTGTAATTTCCCTTAAGAGCACACAGAGATCACAGTCAGTCCAGGGCTGGTTGCTCCCTTGCTCCCCAGGTCCCGATTAAGACTCCTCACTGGCACAGCTATAGGGTCCAGATCTCAGCCTAGCTGGGCAAGCTAAAATCTCCAACACCCTCTCTGTCCAACCACTGCTTCGCATCCCTGCCCAAGTAGCTGACACACACACTTTGAGATAAGAGTTTACTCAACCACACAGACACTTCTGGGGAAGGCTGGCACAGGTTCTCCAGCTGTTCCCCTTTTACACAGACGATATGGTAGTACCACTTGCCACCACTGACCTAATATTTATCAGCTACCCAAAGGCCCTTAAAAGGGTGTCCAATTATTACTGTACAATATTATTATCCAATTGGGAGATGTGACTAAACAGTCAAAGCTTATTTGGAGTGACCTGGACAGTAAACTCTATAAATATGCAATGTACTCTAGAGCTTAAACTATTTCTACACAAAACCAACCACAGTTAAAATCTTTTAAAATGTTGAGTCTTTGAGTCTTTCGGCTTTTCCCAGTTAGGGGTTGCCACAGCGGAACTCCGGTCCGCTAATGATTGGCAGTATATTTTACGTGCCGAGTTGCCGACCCTGACGCACAACCTTCAATGAAGGTATGCCCATTTATGCATGTCTCCACAGAGAAGACACTCTAGCTGAGAATCAAACAGGACAATGTCTTACTGTGAGGCGACAACGCTACCTCAGCACAAAAGGTTTTAAAATATTTAATAATAAATAATTAAATCCACAAGACAATACTTTCCACTATACAGTGCTAGTCAAAAGTTCAGAGATCACACAGAAATACTTAAAATAACTCAGTAGTACAGTTCTGACATCACAGAAAAACACTTTCCCCCGGATTTACTAATCTTCCATGTAAGACTAGATTAGTCTTACACGGAAGCGCCAGTGTAAGAGTATGATGGCAGCGTGCCATGCATATTAATGAGGGTGCGCTGCTTCAACTCTAAAGCTTACAAGGAGCATGGACGAGTGTAGGGGGTGTGTCGGACTGCCAAGCAGTCCAAAAATCCACGCCTCTGCAGTGAAGAAATGCCACAATTTTGAGTTACATGAGTGAGTTCGCTCACATGTGTAAAAAGTAACACTACACTCCCCCATATGTTAAATCACTGACAAAATTAAAAAATAAAAAGAGCTTTTTTTTTCTTTCATCTGATATAGCTGCCTGTGTTTGTGTGGGTTTGCCCATTGCTTAGCTACAGTTAGCAGCTTAGGCACCAGAAGAGGATAATAAGAAAAATATATGCAAATTAAGCAAAATAGCAATAGCGTCGTGGTTACAGCCTTTGCACAAAGAGGAGGCATTCCGGGTTTGAGTCCCATTGCTGCACGTTCCATTTTCTGTTGGAAATCTGTATACAAAAATATTTCCTGACATTTTTTATGTATAAGTTTTGTAAAAAGCATTGAAATGTTAAATGTAGTAGTGAACGAATTATATATATATATGAAGGTGAAATGGTTATGCATTCTGAGGCATGAGTACCCTACTTTAAGCAATATAAAGCACTGCTAAGCACATTTTATCATTATTGGGCATATTTAAATATAATTGCGCATAGCTGCGCACCGCGCTAACCAGTGGATCATCAGGCAATGTCGAGCAACGTCGAAAGTCGGGCAAAGTCGGTTAAACATGCTCACACCTCCTTTACTGTATCTTAACCAGTCAGGTCTGCCCTGTAGGAAAATAAAAAACAGTGACAGGGCTCAAACTCAGGACACTGTGCACTATAGTCACAGCACTTAACCACTAAGCCATGACAGTATTTCATAAACATGCACTTTCAACAGACACATATCTATCAAAGGAATTTTAAATGTTGCCAACATCAGCTAAGCAGGCATGCCTACAGCTGAGTTTTTCCAAAACTGGCCAATCACAAATAAGTGCAGGGAATGAGGCATATTTAAGCTCCACAGGCAGAAATATTTGCTATAACTGGTTGTAGCTTCCTTCTGCAGTCAGCATGGCCGGTGTTGGAGAAGGCACTTGATTTAGAGCACAATGCTGGGGCATCCAGGAGTCCAAGTAATGGTTTGGCTCCTTGTCCACAATCATGAGAAAAGACTCCTGCGGTACCAGTACCAGGGTACCCAATATAAAACAGAGGCCTGGAACAGTCTTGCCCATGATTTCACCAGTGCCACTGGTGTTTCTTGGACTGGTGAGCAGGTCAGGCACCATTATTCTGACCTGAAGCGACATAGGGAGGATCAACTGGACCAGTGGATCCAGGAATCCCGTACAATGCCTAATGCCCCAGTACTGAGTAAGTAGCCATTGTATTAAATAGTTAAGAACTGCTATGCTTGTCTATACTATGGATAGGTATGTCTCAATATCACTGCATTTACTTCACAGCTGCAGGTGTCTGGGCTATGAACCAGCAAGCCCATGAAGATAGGCTGCGTCATCAGGCAGGTTAGTAATTATTCGGCATGTACTGTTATATAAAATAAATGAGAGAGCCTTCAAAAAGTCTTTTAACCCAATAAATAAAGGTGTAATAATCCTTTGATAAATGTATGATTCATGGAGTGTGTCTGTGTTATTTTCTTTGATATGTTGTTGTACTGTTGCATTCTACAAATAGCAGTGTTGTATTAAGCAGTGTCAACCCACACTTGGGTAGGCCCATATAACATGGATGAAGGGAGTGCCAGAAGCTTGTATACATATGTACAGCCCTCAACTGTTGGTTCATGGCCAGCATGTACAGGTTAATCTGGCACATGAATAGCTTGGTATTGTGTTCCCCAGAAATGTCAGTGTGCTTCCAGAAATGTAGGGAGCTGTTAACATATAGCTGATACTTTCACCTGAACATATCTAGATAATTATATGAAAGTAGATCTATCAGTGTACAATCTTAGCAGTAGTGTGTGTGAGCAACTCTCAAAATATGTTGCAGTAACATCTGCATCTTGGGCAGTTTGTATGTAAGGTAGAGCTGATGTATATAATGATCTAGTAAAATCCAATTGCACAATATAAGGACATTGGGTAGTGTAATAATACATGTAAGGGACATATAACTGCAGTTAATAGGAATGCAGTGAAAACTAGAAGGCTATATAAGTTGTTAATTAAGCTATCTTTTCCCACCCTACTATATGTGCATAAAAAATGCAATTCCACACCTCAATCGGTATGTCTAATCTCAAAACATTTGTTGGGACATATGTTCTATTGGTTTATAAATATTTGCATTCATTTATATGCATGTGCCCTGTTAAAATACTACAATATTGTTTGCCTGTTGCCATCAATTCAACCTGCATGCTGTTGTAATTTCCACTATTGTTCTGTATATGCATGTGTTATGCTTGCTTTTCGACTGTTGAAAATCTGGTGTGTTGGGTTAATGGGAATACTTCTGCATGCTGTTATAACTAATTGGGAATGCTGTTGACTGTTACTAATCCATATCTTTATTAAACTCTCCAAAACATAGTTTCAATGGGAAGGCCGGTCCCAGCGGACCCACCTGTCCCACATCAGTTGGCCATGGCACCTGGCACCAGCAGATCTGGTGCTCAGCCTGGGACCTCCTCCTCCATTGGCCCTGTGCCCCCGTCAGGTGGAAGCACTGCAGGGGATGGGGCTTGGTCCCCCTGTGCAAGCGTGGGCGGAGGGGCACCTATCACTCTTCTAACGGTCCAGGCTGTGGTGTGTAGAGAGATTAATAGCTCTGTTGCAGAACCTCTATGCCAGCTTGAGGCCTGAGTGGTGCAAATCCCTGGTCAGCCTGCCCCTCCTACACAAGCCCCAGCACAGCCACTCTCTGGGCCGTGAAGGTGCAATAGTGACTGCCCATGGGTGGGGACCTCAGTCCCACTGTTTCCATCTGGGGGCTCATGGGCTTGCGATTTCCAAACATCCCTCCCCATCAGGTGTTCACCCACCACATGTGTCATATACTGCCCCTGTATGCATTTTGTTTGCCTTGTCTGTTTATCTCCCCAAACTACCTCCCCAAATATACCTACTTCCCCTACCCCGCATTCCACTCTCACCTGAAAAAAGGGCAATCTGCTCCCAAAACAAAATTATGCCCCATACATAGCAGCCCATTTTGCACACATGTCCACTGGACACATGAAATGTCATTTAATTGGCATTACAACATACTTTGTTGTCCTCACCCATCTCTCAGGGGTTGAAGGGTTCATATCTACCTCCAAATTTATTACATATGCACAGCTGTTGCTGTTGAAGAAATGGGCAGCTATGGACCTTCCCTACACCTGTCCTGCACATCCTGAGCTATTTTCCATACTGTCTTTCCCTCTTTGTGTCCCTTTTTCACCACTTTCCTATCTCCCCATTTCTCTTTCTTTCAAAGAAAGTAGCATGGGGGTGAGTGGGAGTAAGCACTATTAAGCAGTAGTTAGTGGGTTTGCACAAGTTTGTGCTTGTTTGCGCTTAGCTAAGCATGGCTAAGCATCGCACAAACACACGCAAACCCACTTACAACTGCTTAAAGGTGCCTTAGTCACTCTGTATGTGAGGGGCCTTGTTCTGCTCAGGAGCAAAATAAAACACCTCTGTAAGTCTTGAAACCCAGACCTTGCACACACTACACAACATGAAGTACCACTAAGCCATGGTAGATATACATCAAGTTGGTGTTTAAAAAATTATATCATGCATCAGAATGAGTGAATGTAAAGGAAAAATAGGAATTCCATACCACACAACTTGTTCTGTGGATGTTGACCAACAGTTGTTGTGGGATTACATTACATGACTGTAGTAAGAGAAGCAGCCATTCTAGCAGGAAATAATGTTACACTATACTTTACAACCCCACACAGTATCACAGCAGGACAAACACTGGCATATTTGTTTAGGGCAGAGGCCATACCTCCCAACTGTCCCTAATTTCCAGGGATGTCCTTGATTTTGACACAAATTTTAGCTCTGTCCGTTTGAATCCCTCCTAAAACTACTGACTTTGGCCAGAAAGGTGGTGAATTACACTTAATGAATAATGACAATAATTAAGAGTTAGACACTTCTTTTACTTCAGAAAAGGTGTATTAATTCATATGTTCTGATTCTCTCAACGTCTCAACTTAATGGCACTAATATTTTAAAGGTGTCCCTGATTGTCCCTGACTTTTTCTTGACTTTTCCCTGAGTCTGTTCAAATATGTACCTGATTGGTTGAGAGGTCTTGCAGAGGCAGAAACACAGAGGCATATCAGCCTTTCTGCTGTTACACACTGTGCAAATAGCTTTGGAAGGAGTTTCGGAAGCATACTCTTATGTAGGAATACAACACTGAAATACAAATAGATGTAGTCATGTACTGCTAGCAACCAACTGTAAGAATGCCATTGCTCTATTGCTGAAAAGACCTGTGTGGTGCACAGACAAAAAATAACAGGCTATTCTCTGGCTATCATGTGGATAGGTCCACAGTTGGGAGTTACGCAGACAGACTACTTGCCTTGATAAACTAAAATGTACACAACAACCCTGTATGTCCAGCAAGATAAAATCCACACAATACTACTTACGCTCTCTGTACTTCTGCAACCCTACCCAAATTTAGAATATACCTGTGTATGCAGGTCTACCAAGGATGTAGGTAAGCAAACTCACAGTGCTGAAATGTGTCCAGGTTTAATGAGCAGCTTGTGCTAATGTCAACACTAAAAAAACACAAACTGTTTAGAACTGAGTAAATGAATATTCACAGTATAGCAGTTCACAAACAAATCTTGTGCCAAAGGAATACATCTCTATAACTAGCTTTGTATGGCAGTTAATTGTAACAGTTGAAAAGAAAGTACGTTTCCATGTATCTTGGGATAGCATTTTGAGGGGTGAGTACATTTCTACACTGACAAGTGGGTACTGGAAGCAGCAACATTAGGTCTGAGTACAAAATGTAAATCTCTGGCTACCCCCCCGGCTTCTGATATAAGAACTATACCAACCTTCTGTCTTAAACAATGATGTCCACACCAAACAAGGATGATCTCCATCTTGGAAAGCTGAAAGGGCCACGCCTACATGAGTCAGCAATTTATAGTACTAGGTTGCTATGACAGTGATTACTGCAATTATTACACAGCAGGCTGCATGCAATTATCAAATGGTGGCCACTAATTGGTGCAGAAGCCATCACATGCTCATGTGCAAATTCCTACAAAAGCAGGCTGCAATCTCTGCCAACAAACTCAATCACTCTATTGCAGGGACTGACAGAGAGAGAGAGACAGAGAGAAAGAGAGACAGAGAAAAGGAAAAAGAAATATTACCAAATCATACAAAGGAAAGGTATGTGACACATATGTATTTACTGGTATGTAGTAGATGTTATTGAAGAATAGTCTACATAATGTGAAACATTCATATGTGGCAGCAGTGCTTCTTTATGCACAGATGTTCTGCTTAACTACTGCTATGGACAATACTGTGTGTACCTGTGGGCAGTGGGACATACCTGTGAAACGTGTAGCTCAGCATTAAATGTCAAAGTTCTGATCCATGTTTTCTGTATTCTGTACAGTAGTGTGGCCAATGGCTGTTGGGGGGATTAGCGCTGACATTATATAAACATGGGTGTGACAACAACACATGCATGATAGTCATATTAAAGTATGACTTAGCATTGGCAACTGCTGTAGCAGTCTAGTATGCTTGTCTAGCATCTGTTGCCATATATACCCCCTTAATGTTAGTATGTGCTCATATGTGACACCTGGTTGTGTTTCAGCAAGGCCTAACAGTTCAGCTGTGAGGTTCAGGGACTTACAACAGTGTGAAACTTGTGTGTGAATGCCACACACATACGGAGAGATATATATGTGTCATATATATTCACATCTGTATATGTGCATAGAGCAGGGGACATATTGCAACTGTTTGTGAAGGGGGGAGATATATATGTTGGTGAAGGTTAGTATGCGCATATTTGTATGTAGGTTTTAGTGTGTGACAAACAAGACAGCATACAGTGCTGGTATATGACATGTGGTGGTTAAACACTATGGGTGGTTTGTTCAGTTTGCAATGTTGAAGCCAGTAAGGCCTGCTAACGCTACCTGGGCTGTGAACACCTTCAATGCATTTATCCCAAGACTGTGCGATTGTATTACATTACTGTACACCTTACATTCTTTGTATAATTGATATTCTGACTATGAAAGGTGAAATGTATATGTGCCTACATATATATGTATATGTATATGTAGACAAATGGATGTGCATATGTATATACATATACACACATACATATATATATATATATATATATATATATATATATATATATATATATATATACTCATACACACCTACATCTACTTGTTGCAATAGATTCTCTGTAGTTGGTGACTGACTGTGATGGTCAATATGTTTGAGAATACATCAAAGATATGTATCTGTGGGATAGCTTAGTGGGAAACTGTTTATATTATTGTATTATAGGTCCTTGCTTTGATCCTAGCAAAAGCTGTGTATTCTGTTGCTAGGCAGAACAAGTGCTATTGCATACAGTGTGAGTAAGTCCCTTGGTTTTAACTAGGGTGTGTCATTGGAGGCTAAAGCACTACATCTATGATTATTGATTGGTACTGATGTTGAATGCAAATCCTGTGTGTAGTGTACTGTAGTACTACTTGAAGCTCTGGGCCTGTACAGCAAAGTATGGTGTATGTCCACATTGCTTGCATCCACTGTTTTGTGTGGTCCCAGTATTCATCACAGATTATATTTCTCAGGATTAAGGTTGTGTTATTACTGACACACAGTACTGTATAGTACACACTGAAAGCTTATCTGGGTTGTCATACCTTTGTGTCCTGTAATTATGTCTGATGTGTGTGTGGGTATGTCTGTAACATGTCCTTTGACATATGTGTGGTAAAACATATAACTGCGTATCTAGCAACATTCATGGTGTACTACAGCAGTATGTGACCTATATTCCCAATTGTGCACATATTTTGGCCACGGGTTTGGCATTAACAAGTTGTGTGGTATAATAGTAATACATTTACTGGACCTTACACTGATTGTGATGGATGATATATTTCTTTACAGATCAGCTTGATGTATATCTGCTGTGGCTAGGTGGTGCATCGTGTTGCACACAATGTGCCAGGTACTATTGTATAGTCTTATATAGTGATTTTATTTTGTTGCTGTGCAGAACATGGTTCATTAGATAGAGAGTGAGCAAGGCACTTTCAAGCAGTTGTGGGGTGAGCAGTGATAAGTGGCAGTTACAGTGTTCCACTCTCAGTTAGCTTATAGGTTGCTATATATGGTAGTTCAGTGATATCTGTACTGTATAATGTTAAATGTGCCATATGACTTGCTCAGACATATTTTTGTATTTATGTCTTCCAGGGATCATGGCCCATCGCAGGAACTTGAGTTACAGTAGTGCTGAAGATGATATCACTAGTAGCAGTATGGTTCAGCACTACTGTCTCATGTTCTCACGAACCAGCCAGGACCAGCAGGAGCGTACTGCAATGTGGCAAGATGTTGTCCGCAGGGTCAATGAGGTAGGCCTACATAAGCGGACATATGAGCAGGTACGCCACCACTGCAGAGATCTTCTTAGACATGTCTTTCAGCGTGCCGCTGATGTGCATAGACAACAGCTTGCAACAGGAGCTGGTGTTAATATACACCCCTCCTCACCAGAGTGGAGGAGCTGGTCATGAGCCTGGTGGCACCTGCCCAACAACAGCAGCAGACATACACCATGATGGAGGTTGGAGCCACCCAGCAAGCACACATGGAGCATGCAGGTAACATGGCATATCTGTAGACTACTGTTATCTGTATTGGTAGATCATGCACATGTGAGATGTGGAGTGTGTCGTTCAAAGATGTGGAGCCTGTTGTTGTGCAATACAGATCATTTGGAACATAATCTGTAGCCCTGTGAATGTAAACTGTTGTTGTACTGTAAGACTGTAAACACACAGTAGCAATACCACAGTTGTGGCCACTGACAAACTGTCTCATCTCTATGTAGGTCCCTATAGGGTGACATCAAGGCAGTGGACAGATGCTGGTGAGTGTGTTCTACATTTATTATTGTAAATAAAAAGTGCATGTCATAGTTAAGGTGTAGGCCATGTACACATGTAACACACCTACCCATAATGCATGCCGTGCATATTTGGTGTAAGAGCACGCACATCTCACTAATGTGATTAGCTGCCTCAGACATATGCAATACCCAGACCATCTCAAACAAATGTGGCTAAACTGTAGTGACCATTGGATAGGCACAGTTGATACTCAACATGCACATAACATACACATCTATGCCATACACAGAGCATTTTAACATGCTACAAATAAAGAATTCCCAAACCCTCTGTAAAGATACACTCCAGTATCCAAAACCTCACCCACACATTACACATAATATACCTGAGGGGTAGAGGCTAATCCTGGGGCATTTAAACACTCTGCAACACACTACACATTCATGTCAGGGAATTCTCCTTACTGGCCTCCTTACGAACTCAAGTAACAACTGGTTGTGAAATGGTGAATTGAGCCAAGGTAGTGCAGTTCAGGCACAGCATAATTAGTGCTGGTTTGTCAAACATTTGTAGCCTTGAGTGACTACCTGATGCTTCATGATGATGGCCTATGGTACTATACCCCATCCAGTTATTGTAACCACAGTACTACACATAGCTGTCATTGCTACATACCATAATGATGCATGTGTGCACACATATGCACCTCTAAACAGTATGCATACCAATCACCATTTGCACAACTGACACATATATGTCTTGTGATGCTATTGAATGGCTAGGTCATATGACACATATTGAGTATGTGTAGTGTTTAAATATGCAGTTGTATTTTAGCATTCCATGTCATGGATGAGACTGGCATGTCCACAACATGATCTACACTCACCATAAGTACCTTACATTGGGTATGTGGCCGAATGGTATTCCATCAATTATCCATGCACCACTGATGATGTTGTGTGAATACTCATCATGCATGTGCTAAAAATGTGTCCACAATTATTTGCTAAAGACACAGAGGCTGTAATTGGCATTGGATACCTACCTGACACATAGATACACATCTAGCAATGGTATGTACACCTGTGAGCTATGGTGCACAGTACATTACAGGGTTATGAATACCTGCACAGCAATGCTGTGTCCATGTATACATTGTGTTCCAGGGGGAGGGCCATCACCTAATAACAAAACACAGGCATCAAAGCCATGTATACTGTTAGTAATGAGGACTGACTACACTTGCACTGCATGCTGTTGAGCAATACATGTCCTGCATGCTGACATGTGTGATATGACTGTTTTGCTTGTGATACTGTACCCCACCATCACCTGCTATTGTGTATGTTCTGTGATTGCTGGTGTCTGTGTCTGCTTTAGGGAGGAGTGTAGTTTTGTGTGTGTGCATGTGTGCATGTGCACATGTGTGCATGTGTGCATGTGTGCACGTGTGCATGTGTGCATGTGCGCATGTGCGTATGTGTGCATATGTTCTAAAGTCATGTTCAGGTCTTAAAGTGTGTTTACTGTTTTCCTCTCACAGGTGGCAAGGTGGGGCTGGTTCAATACAGCAGGTAACCTGGTGTCACTGAGACAGACAGTGATGATGAGGATAGGTGTGTTGAGGCACAGGCAAGTTTGTCAGGGTCTGTTGTTGGGCCACCAATTGACAGTACACAAGTATCCACCCCATCCATGCACACAGTCATACTGCCTGTACATCCATCATCACCATTGCCCTTAGCTGAGAGACAGTGTACGGTTGGCACTGGCCAAAACAGTGTGGTATCTATGACACATTTTTCATGACACAACAGTCATAGCCAGATGTCTGGAATGGTACCACATAAGCAGATGCCCAGGGGTTCTCATCAGAGCACTGCTGGTCATCATGCCCCGGCAGACGTGCCACACCTCTTTCTGCCACACTCATGTTCCAGGCTGTCATGGAGGCACAGGCATGAATGGAGTGGTACACCAGACAGGAGCTAAGGGCACAGAGGTATCATTACACCTCTGTAAATGACAGTATCCATGACCTAGCAGGTGCCATACGTAACTACACTGAGGTCATTGATAGACATTGGGGTGAGACATTGGATGTCCTCCACAATGTCATGTTCATGTGTCAGGACAGTGCAGGATGGTTGAGACGTTGATGTGGATGTATGCCAGCAACATCACCAGCTGGAGGTCACAGTGGATATCCAGCAAGTCACAGCCTCTCCCGTAGTGCCAGTACCAGCCCCAGCAATGTTGGAGGGGACTGTCCATAGACCATCCTAGCAGACCATGTGCACATGGCTCTGGCCAGTCCCAGCAGGGACCTGGATCCAGTGGATATATGTCAACCTCTTTGGATAGTACCCAATCTGGTTTAGTACATGATACTGTCTGTAGCACCCCTGCCAGGTACAGGTTTCATATCCATGGTCAGAGATGGTGATCTGTAAAGCCTGCCATTTACAGTCTGTAGCTGTCTCACAAATCCCTGTATATGGCAGCCACATGGTGGAACTGTGTGCATGCAGACACACACACATAAACCAGAAACCTAGGGCAAACACATACCTGCACACATGACATCAACATTGGCCCATAACAGTACTCATGGCCCTCACACACACACTCATACACATATGTCGATTGTATGGCTCAGTGTAGGCCTCTGGCAAACCAAAACACAACCTGTGAATATGATGAAACCTGTGCCACCTCCTGTCATCTGTAACATTGATGCTGGAACAGGCTAACATGGTGCTGATGCACAGGGTGACTTTAATAAAGTATAGCAATGGTTGGATGTGTAGCATGTTGTCAGCAGTAAAGTGTAATTATATCCTTGAAGGTGTAGCTGAGCAGGCACGATGCATTAAAGCTGTAATTAGCAATGTTGTATTGTTTTCACCAGTGTTTATTCCAATTTTGTTTTGTTTGCCCATGTGCCACTTAGCTGATGCATGTAGTTGAGTCAGCATGAGTTATACAGTGGACAGTAAGTGTGGGGTGTGTGCAACAAAGGTTTGCAGGTGTCCATTTGTGAACATGGTGGAGGTGCACTGTCTGCAAGTACATGCATATTGGACACATGGGCAGGATGGAATGCCCTGTATTGGCCAGTGTTAACACTCCATAGTTTCTGTTTGGTGGCCAGTATGCATTGTACTACACACATTTTGGAACTTGAGTATGCATGTTTGTGTATGACATTGGTTGACACTGTGCTGTGGGTGATGCTGTTGTTGCTATCTGTCATTGGTTTGCATTACTAAGGTTAACACTGTCCCAGCTGCATAATCCTTTAGTAATGCACACTGTTCACCTACAGGGTTTCATGGACTGTGCTATCACAAACACAAGAATTTCTCACTTATACAGTACAAGTGCATTTGTTTCATGGACCCCTGCCATAAACTAAATATATAATAGAAGGTGTGAAGTTGTACCAAAAAAGAGTTACATACCAAGAAGGGATAACCTTTCTGGTCAGTATCATTGGGAAAATACAATCCCTCAGTAAACATTCAAGGCACTCTTCAAAATACAAAATGGCAAGGATTCCAAAGGCAACACTAAAGCTTTCTTTAGTGTTGTTTATAATCTAAAGGGGAAATCTCGGGTCACAGTTAATGTAAATGGTTGCAAAGTACACTTATCTGACTGACATTACCAATTTGTCAGACAGTTTGAATGCGGATTTCACCACCCTGTCATTACACAAGGGCCACATTTCCAGACATGAAGAATGTAAAACCTGATGATTCACAGACAATCTAGTTAAAACATCTCTTTACCCAAGTCCAAACCGCAGTGGCAATGGTACTGGACAGTGTCCCTGGCTATGTCATACACAAGCTGACATATGAAGTCACCACTCACCTAAACACTCTGTCCAGATGCAGCCTACATACATACAGGTTACATCCTTGTGGAATGACGCACGGTAATGGTGTTCACAGTCCACAAGGGTTGAGCTACAACATCTTTTTCTTCTCCTTTTGGATGCTCCCATTAGGGGTCACCACAGTAGATCATCTGTTTCCATTTCTTCCTGCCCTCTGCATCTTGCGCTGTCACACCATCCACCTGCATGTCCTCTCTCACCACAGCCATAAACCTCATCTTAGGCATTCCTCTTTTCCTGTTACCTGGTGGCTTCATCCTTAGCATCTATTTCACAATATACTCTGCATCCCTCCTCAGCACGTGTACAAACCAACTTAATCCTGCTTATCTGGCTTGGTCTACTAACCTTCAAACTTGGGCTGACCCTCTAATATACTTAATCCAAAACCTGTCCACCCTCGTCACACCCAGTGCAAATGTTAACATAAATTGATTAAGGGTAGAACTACAACAGATCCTGGAAACTCTCACCCTATAAGCCAGACAAATGCTATCTGGAAGGCTATGGAGCACAGAATTATGGAACTCCTTAACAGAGACATTATGAACCTGCAAACACTGCACCATACCCACTTTGGTTCTCTAAAGGCCAGATCATGGCTCCTACACCTAGTAGACTTCAAGCCAGTTAACAAGGCTATAGGTGAGGGAGGGGAGTTCCACACAGCCAAGCTATAGCTCACCAGCAATTCATACCCATCCCACATTCTGATATTATACATAACCTCAACAGACTGACCATAAACAACTGTTAGATGATGGATTGCCAACTGACATACAGATGTAGGACACACAGTAACATTTGCAGCCTCCATGTACAATTCTATGCCAGTAACAAATGTTATTCACCTGCACTCAGTCCTGGGACCACTCCTGTTTGGCATATAGCTTTCTTAGGTACAAGCAAACACAATAGGGATATGTCTGCCCACATTTGATGAAAATGCATACTGTGGGCTATACTTTATTCTCCAGATGACACACACATCTTCCAAAAGGGGTATCATAGAGACAGATACCTGGTGTCAAACTCATGCTGTAAAGCTATAAGCCAAAGAAAGCATAGTTATCCACTTTTAGAAAACAAAGTATCACCAGAGTACCACATAGGTAGTAGCCCACAAAATGTGGAACAGGTACTAATGTATACATAGAGCCATGTGTTTAGTCATCTCTCCTTTGATAATCACATTACCAAAGGGTTTTGGAAATCCCTCTGTGGAGCACATAAGCAGTAAACGGTTTGCATGCAGATCCACAGAGGTTGTTGCACACCTATAATGATTAGTCATCTTTGCCAGACTTTGCTTGCTTTGGAACAGGATTCAAATCTACCTCAAGCATAAACCCTCATACTTTTCAATAGAAACCGTGATGAGTGGATGTGAAACAGAAGACGTAGCCCAGGGATCACTGCAGTGGCTAAGCTTGCCACAAGCATACAGAATTGACCTGAGGTCTGAAAAGTGCCAGCACTCTCTGGCAAAGATAACAGATGCATTCACGGAGAAAGCAGAGTACCCAGCTATGAAATAATTGAGGTCACATGTATGTATATGGCTTTTCCCCACAGCTACCTTACATGTGTAATGCACATACAGTTGTCATTGTGATATGTCATACACTAGAAAAATCAAAACCCACTTCACATTGACCAATGGTGTCACACACACTCACACACACACAGTCAGCAAGTGCAAGATTCAAACTCCTTCCTAAGTACATTATGATACTACAGCAGTATGCATTTACAAAACACTCTATACACATTATGGGGGTTTCACTTTTCCACAGGTATATTTGTAGGATGGTGACATCATCAGACTTGACAAAGATGAGTATACCATTTCTAAGGGGTGTGAGTATTCTCCAAAAAGGTTGCTCCTCCCCAGAGAAGACACACACACACACACACACACACACACACAGTTGGCAAGTGAAGGATTCAAACCCCTACCAACATTATGATATTACAGCAATACACATTTACATGATGCACTATACACATTACTGGAATTTCTCTTTTACACAGGTATATTTGTAGGATGGTGACATCATCAGACTTGACAAAGATGAGTATACCACTTTTAAGGGGTGTGAGTAGTCTCCATAAAGGTTGCTCCTCCCCCAGAGAAACATACACACTCTGTTGGCAAGTGCAGGATTCAAAACCCTACCTAACTACATTATGATATTACAGCAGTACACGTTTACACGATGCACTGTACACATTACTGGGAGTTCACTTTTCCACCAGTTTATTTGTAGGATGGTGACATCATCAGACTTGACAAAGATGAGTATACCACTTTTAAGGGGTGTGAGTAGTCTCCAAAAAGGTTCATTCTCCCCAGTGAGACACATACACTCACACAGTTTGCAAGTGCAGGATTCATACCCCTACCTAACTACATTATGATATTACAGCAGTACACATTTACACGAAGTGATGTACACATTACTAGGAGTTCACTTTTCCACAGGTATATTTGTAGGATGGTGACATCATCAGACTTGACAAAGATGAGTATACCACTTTTAAGGGGTGTGAGTAGTCTCCAAAAAGGTTGCTCTTCCCCACAGAGACACACACATACACTTGGCAAGTGCAGGATTCAAACCCCTACCTAACTACATTATGATACTACAGCAGTACACATTTACACAACATGCTATACACATTACTGGAGTTTCAATTTTCCACAGGTATATTTGTAGGATGGTGACATCATCAGACTTGACAAAGATGAGTATATCACTTTTAAGGGGTGTAAGTAGTCTCCAAAAAGGTTGCTTTTTCCCCAGAGAGAGACAGACACTCACACACACACACACACACACACACACACACACACACACACACACACACACACACACACACACACACACACACACACACACACAGAGTTGGCAAGTGCAGGGTTCTTATTCCAAACTAAGCACAGACATTACTTTCTGACAGTTTGCCCAAAGGTTTTTTTCACATTTGCTAACCTCAGCAGGCTTATCATACTAGGTGTATTGTGAGTGCATTGTATGCAGAGGCCATGACCATGTCATATATGGGTTGATGCACCTCATGCTGGCACACACAGGGTCAAACCGGTGGCTAAGCTCTGTCAACCCAATACTGGACAATACAGTCAAGAAGAGTAGGGTCATACAACCACAACACCAACAGTCTCACATAGACCTACAATATAAGCACCAGCAAAACACACACATAAATACACATTACCATACTCGGAAAATACAAATATTAATCTGAAAAAAAGAGAGTGTCCTCCTAAGCAGACAAGCAAGCAACATGCACCTCTAAGCACACACCAGAAAACACATCATACACCAAAGTAGTGTGCCTCACAGCAGGCCCTAAGGCAAATCAACATACCCAACACACTAGTAATAGGTGACTTCATAGTCAGGCACACAGATGTTCCACTCACTTGGCTGGACAAGGGGAAGGTTACTGTCAGTTGTCTGTCAGGTGCTATGATCCGCCACATAACACAAGCACTTACATCACTCCAGAACAGGTACATATATGACGTGTTCTTTGTACATGTCAGTGTGAATGATCTGAGACATACCTCCCAGGACAGCATGACAAGAGATATATAGTAGCTCTATGATCATGTAGCCCAGACTGGTATGAACCTGACCTTGAGTAGCATCTTACCTTCACCTACATGATACTGCAATATAACAGAAAGACGATAAACTTCAACAATTGACTGAGCTTCTGGTGTCATTCAAAGGGCATCCAGTCTCTGTCTGCCTGTGATGACATGGTAAACAAGCCTCGTTGCTTTGCTACAGATTGTTTGCACCTGTCACCCCTATGCTTCTGAATACTGGCCAAGGCTCTTGCTGTCCCCATATTACCTTTTTTTAGGCAAGGCTCAAAGGTTCATAGGTTCATAGGTTCATAATTCGGTACTAGGCTATTGGCCGTGGGGCATATACAAGCCCAGCCAAAAAGGTACTCTGGCTTTTGCCACCCAAGAAATTTATTTTCCTGTGCCACTGTCGAGCAGAGACACAGTAGTGATCCCTGGCGTGAATTTCCTATTTCCCATCCAATCATCAATATTTTTCTTGAAGAGTGCTAATGAGGAGCTTTGTTTGATATAGATAGATATTTTATTCCGGAGTATGGGAAGTCTCTGGGACAGGAATCTATCCCTCCTGCATGTTCTGTTTATTGTGGTGACAAGGTCTAGGTCCCTAGAGCACATAGCTCGGTGGGAATGGGATTTCTTTAAGTGGATCATATCCAAAAGCTCTGGGTTTGACATAGCTTTATAGGCAATATGCGACAGAGTAAAGCTGGAGTTTTTTTAAACGGTCTGTGTAAGGCATGTGTTTGAGGCTGGTAATCCTCTTTGTGAGGTATTTCTGCGGCCTTTTCAGTTGTAGATTTCTTGTGAGGTACATACCAAAAGGGGCATTGTACTCTATAATATATCTAATGAGTGATGAGTAGAGGGGGACAATGACCTCTTTTTTTCTGCATGAGAAACCTTTTGTGATGAGATGTGCCACATAGAAGGATTTCCTGACTACTGTGGTGATGTGATTATCAAAGGAGAGACTACTGTCCACCTGTGTCCCAAGGTCTCTTATCACACTTTCGGTGTTAAGTATACTACCACCTATGTTGTAGTTCATGGGTACAGAGTTTTTACCAAAGGGGATGACAATGCACTTTTTGGCATTGAGCTTGAGGCCATGGCTTTGACACCAGGCATCTGTCTCAGTGAGGCCCTTTTGTAGGATGTCCACATAGTTAGTAGTTTCGATTATGGCTCCTAGTTTGCAGTCATCTGCGAACTTCATTAGCCAAAGACCTTCTGTGTTAGCCTGTACTTCAGGGAAGTAGATACCAAACAGGACAGGACCCAGGACTGAACCCTGTGGTACTCCACTTGTCACTGGTCTGAAGTTGGATTTGGAGTCTGCTACTTTCACAGTGTGGGTATTGTCAGTGAGTCAGTTGGCAACCCATCTTGTGACATAGGGATTTATACCGAGTTTAGTGAGTTTATCTATAATTCCAGAGTGGGGGATGGTGTTGAAAGCCTTGGCAAGATCTAAATAGGCTGTGTGAACCACCTTACCCTTGTCTACAGCTTTGGTGACTGCTTCAAAGAAGTCTATCAGGTTTAGGAGACATGATCTGCCTTTTACAAACCTGAGCTGGTTGGGGTCCAGAGTTTGGAGATTACCAATGTCTTTGTTTATAAGTTCCATGATGATATGTTCCATGGCCTTGCAGACCAGGCTCATCAGCCTAATGGGATGCGAGTTCCTGGGTTCCATGGTGGTTCCCCCCTTATGTAGTGTGATGGACATCACTGTGCGCCATTCAGCAGGCACAAAGCCTGAGATGAGGCTATGATTGAACATGGTACTTAGGTGTGGTGCCAGTTCATTCTGTAGTTCGTGTAGAACACAGCCTGGGATGTTGTCTGGTCCCATGGATGCTGTGTTCCTGGCTTTGGAGAGTGTGGTTTTTACCTGTGCAGCCATGATTACAGGAATTTTGCATTCTTCTTGTACAGAGATGGGCTCTTTCATGGGTGAAAGGGGGATAAAGTTAGCACTGAACCTATCTGCCAGGATGTTGGCAATATCAGTTGGGTCTGCATATTTAGTGCCATTGTGCTGTAACTCAGAGCAGATCTGAGTGTTGCCGTTGAGATTCTTGACATAGCTATAGAATGCTTTGTGGTTGGCTTTAGAATCAGTGGCAATTTTGTTTTCATAACTAGCTTTGGAGGATTTTATCAGGGATCACAGCTTCTTACTGAGGCTGACCAGGGAGCTCCTCCACTCATGGGATTTTACTCTCTTTTGCAACAGTTTCTTCCTTCTGTTGTACAGTTTGTTTATGGCAGGGCACCACCAGATTGGTTTCCTTTTTTTGGAGGATAGCATCTTGGTTCTGTTTGGGATAGCACGATCCATGCACTCATGTAAGTGCTTATAAAGTGCAATTGTGTAGGATTCAGTAGTCATAACTGCATTGTCCATGTGCATGGGTGTCATGAAGTTCACCACTTCTGTCTTAAGAGGCATGAAGTTGGCTTTGGAGAAATTTTTTAACATGGTTTCCTTAATGGGGGTGGGGGCAGAATGTGGATATGTAGGGTAATTAGCTTATGGTCGGATTGGACCAATGAGGCGTTGACTTCAGGTGTGGAACAGTGGTCACTCAGGTCAAACCAAATGCCGTATCCAACACAAATAACCACAAAGTGAGCTAAATGCTACTCATTGCCAGAAGTCTCAGCCGCCAAATGCACACACTCGAGGCACTTCTCAGTGTGGAGAATACTGATATCTGTGCAGTAACAGAAACCTAGTTCCAGGCTCCAGAGTGCACACCAGCACTACCAGGATAATACTCATTCCGTACCTTCCAGCATCAGAACCTGGATCATAGCACATAGGGTGGGGATGTATCCATATTCATCAAGGATACCTACACCTCTCTCTACATCCTCTCTACAGGATATGTACCCATAGAATGTGCACAGCAATGTTCTTCCCACTACACAGGGGAACGGCCACAACAGACCCTTGGCATTCATGCTGTATGAGCCTGATGAGGCTGATCTACAAGGCAATGGAGCCAGTCATAATGGAAGTCAACAAAAAAAGACATTGGGAACCTTCACACAGTTGAGCACACCCAGTTTGGCTTCGTCAAATGCAGATCACACCTCCTGAACTGGGTGGATTTCTTTGTGACACTTACCCAGGCTACAGATGATTGAAAAGAGCTCCACACAGCCTACTTATATCTCGCTATGGCCTTTGACACCATTCCCCAGTCAGGTATCATAGATGAACTCACCAACCTGGGCATAAATCCATACATCACAAGATGGATTGCAAACTGGCTCACAGATAGATCCCACAAATTAAGAGTTACTGGCTACATGTCAGACTCTAAACTGGTAACAACTGGTGTCCCACAGGGTTCAATCCTGGGGCCCCTCCTGTTTGGTATAGACTTCTCAAAAGTACATGCCAACACAGGAGGGTTGTGGTTGACTAAGTTTGCTGGGAACTGTAAAGTGTTTAGCATAATAGATTCCCCGGATGACACAAATATTCTCCAGAAGGGACTCTATGAGACAGATGTGTGGTGTCAGAATCATGGCCTCAAGCTCAATGTGAAAGAATGCATAATAATCCCCTTTGGGGAAAACAAAGTACCCACAAACTACCACATAGGTGTTACCCCTAAAAACTGATGAGGTAATAAGGGATCTGGGGACACAAGTAGATAGTCATCTTTCCTTTGACAACCATGTTGCCAAAGTGATTAGGATATCATATGTGGCCCACCTAATCAACAAAAGGTTTGCATCAGGATCAAAAGAGGTATTGGTGGCCCTCTACTCTTACGTCATTAGACCCATCATTGATTACAATGCACCATTTTGAATGTACTCGATTAAGCATATCCAGCAGCTGGAGAAATCACAGAGGTACTTCACCAGGAAGATTACTGGCCTCAAACAATTGTGTTATGCAACACAACTGGTAAAACTAAATCTGTTCTCCATTGCATACCACCTACTCAGAGGCACACTCTGCCTTACATACAGAGCCATGTCCAACACATAACTGTTGAACATGCTCCATCTACGGATAACAAAATTGAGTCGCACTACACACTCCAGGGATATGAACCTCATCACAACAATGAATACAACATGCTGGTGGGATAAAGTACCACCCCAGACACTTGGGCATACTGTGGAACAGACTCCCAATGTACATCAGACAGAGCCCCTCGCTGACGCTCTTCAATAGGAATCTTGATGAGTGGATGGGAAACAGACAATTCACACCAGGCATCACATCAGCAGCCCCACTAGAAAGGGGCTTAGGGTACTAACTATTAGAACTAGGACTTAGGAGACTAACCAATGGGGTGGTGAAAGCTGCACAACTTGCCTAGGCTAATATATGCCTTTGTGAAGATAGTCTACTACATACCTATGAACCTATGTGACAGGTACATGTCTACAGATAGTAGATGTGTACTTCATTGTACAGTCATGCTGTACAGCAGACACATGCACCACATACACTGTAATGCTTACAGATACTGGTGACTATTATGTACAGTGGGTGAGATGTGCACCTCATGTCTTTTGTGCCATTGGGATATGTGCTGGGTGGGACAGTCCTGGATGGCTCCCTGTCATGGTCACCCTCTTAGACACATCTCTGCCCATCCATCTTTGGCTTATTATACTGTGTTCCCCTTACATATATATAGGTACATAGGTAGGTAGGTACTAGGCTATCTGCCTGAAGGCATATATTAGTATGGCCAGAGTATGCAGCTATCACCACACATGGGGTTAGTTCCCTATGCCTCTGTGTAGTAGAGCTGATGAAGTGATCCATGGTGAGACAGTTCAGTTTCACATACACTCATCAAGGCACCTCTGGAAGAGTATCAGTGAGGGACCTAGCTTAATGTAGGTTGGGAGCCTGTTCCAAAGCAAGGGAGGTCTGTGAGTTAGTAATGTATCCCTCCAACATGCTCTATTTATTGTTGTGATTATTATACACCTAGAGCATGTGGCACAGTGAGCTTGGGTTTACTTCAGATAGAGCATGTACATCAGTTCTGCATTGGACATGGACCTGTCTGTTGGGCAGAGATCGCCTGAGTAGACAGTATGCAACAGAGTACAGATTGAGTTACTTCAGTCTTGTTGCATGGGGCAACTGTTTGAGGCCAGTAATCCTCTTGTTGAGGTACTTCAGTGGTCTTTCCAGCTGCTGAAGGTGCCTAGTCAGATTCATCACAAGTGTGCCGTGGTACGCTCTGATGGGTCTGATGACTGATGAGTAGAGGGAACCACCTTTGACCTACATGCAAAGACTTTGGCAATTTGTGGGAACACATAGCATGATTTTCTAACCACTTTGTGAATGTGTTTCTGGAAGTAGAGATGACTATCCACATATGCCCATAGATCCCTTATTATTACCTTCATATTTAGGGTATTGGCACCTATGTGGTATCTGTATGACTGTAGCTCAAGGCCATAATTTTGACACCACATCTGTCTCACTGAGACCCTTTTTAAGGATGTCTCTGTTGTCCCAAACATCGATTATGACAACCTTTTTGCAATCATCCACAAACTTTGCTAACCATAGCCCTCGTGTGTTTGACTGTATTTCTGAAAAGTATACACCAGACAGGAGGGGTCCCAGGACTGAGCCATGGGGGACAGCAGTTGTTACCAGCTTACAGTCCAACAGGGAGACCACAATTCTTACCTTGTGGGATCTATCTGTGCCCCATTTGGCAATCCATCAGATGACATACGTGTTTATGCACAGGTTGTTGATTTTGTGGCTACGACATGTGTGTGGGATGTTGGAAAAGGGCTTTTCAAGGTCTATGTAGGCTGTGTGGAGGTCATTTCATTGATGTATGTCCTGGGTAAATGCCTTGAAAACTGTCTAGCAGGTTTAGGGACCATGATCTGCCCCTGACCAAACCAAAATGAGTAGGGTAGGGTGTTTGTAGGCTCCCAATAGCTCTGCTTATGAGTTCCATAATGATGGACTCCATGGCCTTGCAGATCAGGCTTATAAGACAATAGTTCCCATGGTCTGTTGTGCACCAACACTTGTGGAGTGTGCCAAACATTGCTGTAACCCATTAAACAGTTTCATATCCTGTACAGAGGGTGAGTCTCAACAGACTGTTCAGGTGCAGGGTCTGTTTGTTTTGGAGTTCACATATAACACAGCCAGGGACACCATGTCATCCCATAGACACTGTGTTTTTAGGTTTGGATAGAGCTGTTTAACCATTATATATGTGATTTCTGGCTTTTCACAATCTCCAGGTATAGTAATGGGCCCTTTTGTCAGTGAGAGGGGGGTAATATGTATGAACCTGTCTGACAAGATGTTGGCAGTGTCAGTCATGTACATGTATTCATTTACACTTTGCACTGACTCAGAACATATATGACTTTACATTGATATTTATGACATAGCTAAAGAAAGCTTCATGGTTCTCTATGGACTCTTTGGCAATATTTTTGCCAGAACATGGCTTGGATAATGTTAGGAGTGCTCATTGTTTCTTGATGATACTGATCGGAGATTTATTGATCTTCTTTAGATTTTCACTTTCTTTGAACAACTTAAGTACTTGTATTACATAGTTTGATTATGGCAGGGGTCCAATATATTATATGGGTCTATTTTCATATCACTGTGTGCGCAAGGCAGTATTGGTGAATAGTGACATGTGTCTGGAGTAAGAATTGCAACTGCCAGATATGTGTGGCCCACTGCTGTACTCAGACATGGCCTAAGTGTGTGAGCATGCCCAGTATGACCGTTCAGTATGTTGTTGACTGACATTTGCTTCATTTGTTTGTGTGTGTGAGCATGCCCAGTATGACCTTTCAGTATGTTGTTGACTGACATTTGCTAAATTTGTTTAAGTGTGTGAGCATGCCCACTATGGGCATATATACTATATGTGTGTGAAAAACCAAGTTGGTTTTCACTTCAGGGCTCAACCTTGTGTTGTACATTGACAGGAAGCATGCTGTGCCTGCAGGGCTTCCATGAGTGAATTTGCATAGACTTATCAACATTTCTACATACAGGGGGGACAGCTATTATTTGTAAATTTCTAACCGGGAGGGCACACCTGATAGTTACTGAGGGTGTACATAGGATGAGGGGTACACCTGACACTTATACACATTTGCTAGGCCTGCACTGCTATGTCAGGTACTCCATTTCAGTCTGTACTGTTGCCTATTGTACTGGCTTGAGGCATACCACTGTACTACAGATCTTAGCTTCCAATTACATGCATATTAGTTTGTGACTTCATAGCCTACCCAACCCACATCACACTGCCTGGCCTGTGTTATCTGTCTGCATAGACCTGGGGGGAGGTTACTCATATGCCTCTTCAGAAGGCATGATACAGCATTTGTTTGTGTTTGTGTTTGTCTACAATTGTCCTGCTGGCTGTGACTGTTAGGTATGTGACCCCCCCCAACTGGTATGTGTGAGTGACTTAAGTTGTGTCTGTGCCAGTGAAATGCTGTCATGGCTTAGTGGTTCAGTACTGTGACTATAATGCACAGTATTGTGAGTTTGAGCCCTGTCACTGGTTTTTATTTTCCTACTGGGCAGACCTGACTGGTTAAGGAACAGTAAAGCAGGTGTGAGTGTATTTATCTGACTTTGCTCGACTTTGCCCATCGTTGCCCAACCTTGCCCAACGTTGCCCGATGTTGCCCAACGTTGTGCTGGTTAGCACGGTGCGCAGCTATGCGCAAATGTATTTAAATATTCTCAGTACTGGTAAAATGTGCTTAGCAGTGCTTTATATTACTTAAAATAGGGCACCCATGCCTCAGGTAGTGCTGCAGGGCTGCCTTTGTTGGATGCACATAGTACACTCCCTATACATGTTTGAAAACAGGTAGCGTCAAGTTAGGCATCCCTTTTACTGTATGTGCGAGTCAGACAGAGGTGTCATTTCCAGGGTTGTTACTGAGTTAGTGTATGTGCTATGCATTGCCTCTTTTCCAAGGCCAGGGCATACTGGGCATGCCTCCTTCTGCCTACTGGGGCAGGCTCAGGTTGTTTCTCCTCCAAGTCATGCTGTGCCTGTGCAGGCCTTGGCAATGGTGGGGGGCTGTTTGGCCCTGCCTCATGCTGTTCCTGCTGCAGCTGTTTCCGCAGGATCATATTGTGTAGCATGGCACATACCATAACAATTTGGGTACATGTAGTTGGTGAGTACTGCAAGGCTCCACCAGATGTGTCCAGGCACCGGAACCGTGACTTGAGCATTCCAATCACACGCTCAATTATGCTTCTTGTTTGTGCATATGCTTCATTATGGAGTTCTTGTTCAGGTGTGTGTGCATTTCTGATGGGTGTCATCAGCCACGGCTCCAGTGTGTATCTAGGTAACCATCAGGGATGTCCTCATTGGCATATCTCTGGTACAGCTGTGTCAGATGCCAGATGTGAAAATCATGATAGCTTCCAGGGCAGCCAGCACACACATTCATTATTATGTCCTGGGCATCGCACATGACCTGGCAATTGATGGAGGGAAAGCCATTGCAGTTGATGTAGACCCTACCCCACTCACCGGGTCATGTTTGATCCATATGTGCGTGCAGTCTATTGCACCTACTACCTCAGGGTATTCTGTTATTTGGTGGAAAAGACGCATATTGCTGGCCAATGCCTCATGGGAATTGGTAAAATATATGTGGTCATCGACATATGCTGACATGGCGTCCAGGAACTGGTGGAGTACCGTGGATGCTGATGCCTGTGAAATCCCCATCATATCACCAGTTGGTCTTTGGAAGGTACCTGTAGCTAGTATTCTTATGCAAACACATACCTTGGTATCCACTGGGATGGGTTCCCCTCTGTTGGTTCTGTGTGTGAGGTGTGGCTGGCACAGCTCAACAATTTGCTGTAGGAGGTCTCTGTCCACCCTATAACGCTCCACTATCTCCAGATCATGTAGCCCCTGGTAGGTTACCCTGGGTCTGTACACTCTTTTCCGTCTCCTCACTGTGGGTTGCTCAGCAGCATTCACAACATCACCACCCTCAGCACCTTGCACATTTTGGTTTATGATAGCAAGAGCAGCCCCTAACATTTTGTCTGACTTAAGCATTTTAAGCTTTCCCTCTTTGTAGACTGCAGTGCTACAGAGTTCTTGGGAAAAAAAACAGGGGGGGATGCTGTTTGCAGAGTTTAAAGTGCTGGGTTGGGCTAGTCTGCTGCCTGTGTAATTGGCTGATTCGGATATATTTCACCTGGCAGCTCTGCTAGTTCTCCTTGGTTAACTTTCTACTACTTCTTTTCCTTCCTTTTGCCTTTCTGTTTCCGCCCGGGGGGAAGCACCACACAAACAAGCGCAAACGTTCGCACACCCTGTGTGCATGTTTGCAAGGAGTTTCCTATCTTTTAACATTGTGCACCTTTGGTTTGAGGTTTTAAAATAGGACAACTGTAGGCATGCCTCTTGCAATCCTAAGCAACTCAAAGCAAACATAAGCCTCTGAGCCCCAATTAGCTTACAGCCTGTCTGACACACCCCTTCATGATGTCACCTATATTTTACTCTACTACTCACCTACTTCTACTCTTACACTCTTGGGACACGGCTCACATGCTGGGGAAAATTGGGATTCACTACCCTTATCCTCATTTGCATAGGATTGCCTACTAATGCATGGTTACATCTCTGATACTGAGCTTCCCCCCCTTAGCAACCACTACTCAGTGGCCATGTTGTCTTCAGCCTGCCATTCACCTGCATGGCAGAATAAGCTTTTTAGTGAAAATGCCTATTTTTGGCTTTTTTTAATTATTTTCTTGTTTTTATAAGCACCGCATGTTTGCGCGGTGCTGCGCTATGCTTAAACATCGGAGATCGGGGAAAAAATGTTACAATGTTATATTTTTAAACATTTATAAATGCCAATGGCCTTATACCTGGCCATTGGCATGCTTTTTCTACTGTATGCATCCTTTATTTGGTGCTGTCATAGCTCCTTTTAGTTATTTGCAGAATGGTACTCCATTACCAACGGAGTACATTTCTGCAGCTAACACTAATCTTCCACGGACAGGTTAATGTTTCCTGGATCACAAACTTACCTCTTTTGCATGGCTTTCACCAGCAAATGAGGTAATTTGCATACCATGACTCTGTCCGTGCAAGAGTAGCTTTAGCAGCTCTCATGCATGCCCCTGCCGGCTGTACCTGGCTCGCACGGCAGACATATTGCCACCGTGAGCACCTACACTCTTCTTGCACTCCATGCAAGCTTTCATAAATCCGGCCCTTAGTCTAATCTTTCTAATTTCTAGCTATTCCTAAAAGAAAACACACTTCTAAAATAACTTACTTACAGAACAAAGCAGAGTGCTGTGAGTTGGATAGTCAAGGTAAAAATGCTTAATAATCTCTGGTTCTCACTGTTTAAATTGAAACTGCAGTCCTGCTAAACATTACATCATGTTTTACACTTTTCTGGTGTTCCCAGGCTGACAGAAACTGCATTTACATTCTTTTACACTTAGAGCAATAAAGGACATTCCACATGTAAATTCTGGTCATTAACTTTATCCTTAAAACAATAGTCAGGATGCTCACTCCAGACTCATCGACTCCAAATTCAAATTCCAACTTCAAAGGAACAGACATAAAGTAATTTTAATTTCAAAGGACCAACAAGAAATGCATGACTTAGCTTTTTCTATAGCAGAGAGCAATGCTGCCACATTGTTTTAAGTTCAACAAGCCTGTGATTTACATTCATATTTACAAATCATAGAATTATGTATAAAATTCTATCTGGCTAGGCTGGCAGCCTTTGCCCTTCTCTACCAGTCTTCACATGAGTTACTATCCAATGGTCTCTTATTCCTCTAGCAAGGTTCATTTATCAGCCCTTTCAGCATATCTGCCCATGGATCCTCTTCTTTCAAGGCAGTATTATGTCAAAATGCTCTTTAAAGGTGTTTTGCAAAAGAGGCATCCAAGTAAACTGGTGGCCCATCCTGGGAATCTTAATTTTGTGTTAGAAAAGCTAACATTTGTTCCATTTGAATTAGGTAATCTTTCTGATTTGACTGATTAACTCTGACTTGAGGGTCTTAATATGGAAACAGTTTTACTGATTGTCTGACTTTTGCATGAAGGGTGCCTGAGTTGCAAGCTCTTATGCTGAGTCAACCCTATGTCATTTCCATAGGGAAAGAGTTTCTTTGTGAACTAATCATTCTTTTATGCCTAAAGTGGTATCTTAATATATTTTAAGCTAAACATTCCATCTCCCAGTTTTAATTTTCTGAACATAAAAATGAAGGAGAAAGATGCTCTATATCTTTGATGTCTAGAGACAACTCAGGTGCTATCTTGACAGAAGTAAACCTTTCTTATCTTTGGATCAATTGTTCATTTATTTTGAAGGTAAGAAGGGACACCCTGTACCAAACCAGGCTATTTCCAAAATAGTTATCTATGGCTATTACTTTTGTTATACTCACCATGACAAAAAATTCAGGCGGGGTCAAGGCCCACTGTGCCAGGGCCATGGTTTCATCTATAGCTTTTTTGAAAGGGTTGGATTATAGAAGCATTCTCGAAACTTCTACCTGGTCCTCTGAACATACCTTTTCAAAGCACTATAAGCTTGATTCCTTCTCTAAGTCTAGATCAGGTTTTGCTAGGACCATTCTCCAGGGAATCCTGAACCCTTCTCCTTTCTCCTCACAAATATAGTTATCTATGCTAATCTACTGATATACTGTAGCTATGGCTACCACAGCAGTGATCAATACATAGTACATTGTACATGTACATAGTACAGTTGTTTAAGCTGAACTTATAACAGTAGATGTTCAAATGATTACTGCTACAGTAGTCACTCCCTCCATTTCCCCTTTTTTTCCATCTGTTTTTTATGCCAGTCTGTGGACATTTATTTTTTGTTATTCCTAACATTGTTTTTTCATGGCTCAGCCTCCTTCTCTCTGCTGGCAGGAAAGGTCTGAAGGGCTTTGTGCCCAGACTTGTGTTTTAGTCAGCTCATCTCAAGCTGCTTAACAGTTTGTGCATGCTGAAAGTGTCCTGAAGCTTTTGAAGCTGGCCAGTTGTTATATCCATTTCTGGATATAACCCATATAGCTAAGGCTACTCCAGCAGTCATCATTCAAACACCTATTGTTATGGTAAGTTTAGTTATACAACTGTAATTTCTGAGTTTGATGAAATCAGCTAACATATTTGTGCTTTGATTCAACATGCACACTCATTAGTGTATAAAAGAGATAATTACTGAAAATTATAGAAAGAAAGGCCAATGAAATACGCTATCTAATATTGTGTCAGTAAAAGCCAAAATGCACGGAGGAAAGAATTTACAATGTTGTCACATTAGTTGAACTCTGTATATGACTCACTAAATAATGCTACATCTTCTGACCTGACAAAAATATCAGTGTTAACCAACAGAAAAAAAGGTGACATTACCAAGTTTAATGCAAACAACATACATAAAATGAACTCTGATTTTAGGCTAAGCTTTCAGAATTCTGATGTTGTGATTTCTTTGAATCCTGACTGAACCTAAAGCCACAACAGTTATGCAAGATGTCCTGAGAAGAGCCCGTTCGTAACTATTTACCAAACTGCATTTAACAGCCCATGCTATGTCTCTACCTCTTACTTTCAAAAAGCAAAATAATTGGTTGATATTTTGGACCTGTTTCAGGTGAATTTATTATTTCCTGACTGACTGCACATGGAATCTGAGGTTACACTTTTTTTTTTTGATTTTTTTCATCCCGTCAGAACCCTGTTTAGAATTTTTTCAGTTTCCCAGTTCTCTAATATTGAGTGACACATTTTGCAGCCAATTGACCGCATTTTCCAGTATGTTAGACATCCCTTGTAGAATATATGTTATGGCTGCTATTTTGGACTTCTTTCTGTTGAATTTAATAGTTTATACCTAACCTCATTTTCTTTTAAGGACTTTGAGCTGCAATTTTTATGTTGTTTTTTTTTTTAATTTCAGTAACCACCCATCTTTCTAAAGATTTCAGGAAGACTGTTTAGTACTGTATTAATTTCCTGGTGGATCAGTGCTGAGTGACAAGCCCTGCAGGCAATTAGGTATTTTTTCCCCTCAATATATTAAATGTCCCTGATCAAGTAGAACTTATTCCTGTTATTTTGGGACAGCCTCCGGTGAATTTATTATTTTTCCCTAAGGTCACATCCTTCTAAGAACTCTAAAGTGATACTTTTTTTTTTTTTAATTTCAGGGCTCTTCTCCCTCTTTTAAAAGATAAAATATAATTAACTTTCCTGTTGCCCAGTGTTGAGTGACAAGCTCTGCAGCCAATTGGCTGCTATTTCAGTATGTTTCAGGTCCACTTATGAATGGAAATGAGATCAGCAGATCTCTCATATCTGACATTGACATGTAGGACAGGAACAAATCTATATTCAGTGTATTTTCTTAAGAAGGTTGGGCATCGGACTGGCACCTCGGCACCATAAAAATCTACTGCCAATCATTAGTGCACCAGAGTTCTGCTGTGGCGGACCCTAACCGGGAAAAGCCGAAAGAAGAACAATAGAAGCAGTTTAATTACATTTAAAGGCTTCTGCATTGCTGTATAATGAAAACAGAGGCAACTAGTTTATAAGCAAAAGCACTTTAACTGTTTCAGCATCTACAGCCTTACAGCACTATATTGTGTCGCTGTTGGATTATTTCAGAAGATAATGGAACACATATAGTTAATATACAGAAGCAATCTAATTATATGTAAAATCTGCTACTTTACAGTTTAATAGCTTACTACTGTCATTTTGTTTCAGAAAAGTGAGCCAAATAACTATCCAGTTGAATAAATGTATTCATAGTTGAAGCAATTTATTTATTTCTGTTGCATAACTTGAAGTAATTAAGTATGACAGTTCTTTGAATTAGTTTATTATTTTCCTGAGAGATTTTGGAGATTAACTGTCCAGTTTAAAAGGCAACTCTATGTAATAATGTTGCTGACTAATTATATGGAACTTGTTTAATTTTGCCAATGTTGTTTCAAATTTAAATGGACCCTGAATTAATCTTTATCCTTATTTTATCTTTCTTATTATTTATTTATTCATTCAATTACTGGAAACATTTATAAGAATACTTTAGCATTTTAATGCATGTCATTAATTTATCTAACTTTTGGAGATATTCTACTCTTTTAGATGTAATTAAGCTTTTCACAATGACAACACTAGGTTATTACTTTACAGAATTATTAGTTGTTGAAAGTAACTGATTTAGTGTTTAGCTGTTCTGAGTATTTAAAACCACTGTATTTTAATGCAGTGTAGTAATTATTTGTATCCTAGAAGGTAACCAGCTGGACAGAGAGGAAGGCTACAACTAAGCCAACTGTCAGATTAAGGAATCATTGACAAGTACAGCCTAGAAAGACAGCTGGTGCAGGCTGTTTGTTATATGTGTGCCCAACACACCCCTGTGCAGGCATTGTGAAGCAACCTCATCCCTCTCAAAACAAAGCATGTGTGTGTGTGTGTGTGTGTGTGTGTGTGTGTTTGTGTGTTTGCAGCATTACTGGCATCTGGGACATTCTAAAGACACATGGGGATGTTGTAGGAGTGTCTCAGACAGCTGACAAAATTTCTGGAAGCAATGTGTAACAAGGTAGATAAATATGTACTCTTTCCATCTACCTCCGTGGAGTGGAAAATTACTGTGCACCAGTTCTACAACCTCGCAGACTTCCCACATGTACTTGGTGCAACAGAATGTGCCGACATCTCTCTGAAGGCCGTGTGCTTCCAGAAGGAGACAAATGCATCAGTAGAATGGTTTGGCCATCCCTGAACTGCCAGGTTGTGTATACAGCAGATGGTAGCATAACAAATATCATGGCAACACACCCTGGAAGTGTCCATGATGCTGCCATATGTTAAGAAAGTGGTCTAAGAGCTGCATTCCAGTAAAGTGAAATACCTGAGGGACTACTATTGAATAAGTAGAGGAATACAACTAGGATATAAGCTATGGACATTCCTCTTAACCTTATCCATGATGACAACATATGTGTTTCCTCTTCACAACAGGTGAATGTCATTATCCACTGGAGTGATGCGTAATACCCCATACAGAGAACCATCAAACCATGCAGAGGAGGCTACAGGCGAGCACATGCAACAACATGAAACAATACTGAATGTGTGTTTGGTGTACTGAAAGATAGGCTCAGATGTATGGACACATTTGGGGGTGTACTACAACACACCCCAAAAAGGCAGCACAGATGATAACTGTGGATGCCATGCTACACAATATGCCAACAACAGCACACGGTGTCTTCCAGCTGCAATTGTGGGTGAAATACCGCAGGAACCCCAGATGTCTGAATATGAAATTCCACAGCTATCAGAAGAGGAGCAGGAGGACACAGAGGGCAGATGAAACAGGTGTGGGCAACTGTAGGTGCAACCACAAGTCCAGGCCCAGCCAACACTGCACTGTCTGCCACACAGCTTTAAGTCATGACAAGCCACATATACAGAAGTACACAGATTAAGCACTGATGTTCAGATGTTGCCCTACCACAGCAGCACAGATTACATCTAATGGACATTACCTAGTAGATGTATACACTGAGCATCAGATATAACAACATAATTGGAACATATAACAGTATAAACACATACAACTCTATCATGATAAGGACCATGAAGACATGCCACAAGTGACATAGTTATGCATACAGATTCATGGGGGGGTGCATGTGTGTATGGCAGACAACAAAGGACATACATCTGTGAAACACATTTCTATATGTCCATTATCAAAAGATACAAACAAGAAACCAGCTCAGGACATAATGCAGAACCGCTGTCAATATCACAAGCAACATATATCAATGTAAAGTATGGATAAACTGTAATGTACTAAATCGAGTCATCTGTGGTTAGTAAAAATCTCAGTCTCATGTGGCATCAGACTTCACAGCATCCACAGATAAATGTCATTATAGTGGTCTGCACAGCAATCATCTTCACCATGGTGTGAGAATGATACTATCAGACAGAATACAACAGTCAGTGACACTCTAATGTAGTCTAGGGCACCACACTGATGGATGTCACCATGGCCCATTTTGCCCCTACAACATATGGATCCACTTGGCTAGGCCCAGGTTGATCCACAGAGGAGACTGCTGAGGTGAGAGCAGTATGTGGAGACACATTGTGGGAAGGAGCATGTGTGCCAGTTGACTGGTCGTAGTTGTCGGGCCTACATCGGATAGACCAGCAGCAGAAGTTTGTACACATTGCAGTATTGATATTGATGCCTGATGGGCAAGGTTTGGTCTGCTAAGAGGAGGCCTGCCTCTCCTATGTGGCTATCAGCAAAGTCTGGGTATGCTGAAGCCTGCTAGTACTATGGTACTGCTCTGTAATACTGCACAGTCAGTAATTTTTTGGGCCGTGCCACAGATTACATGCTTTCATTCTGTGCACTAATGATTCCATGACCTCATCATGTCTGCACACCTGTCCTTTATGCAGCACATCTAGCTGGCTTGCAACATGATCCACGCAAGTGCATGGATGTCAGATGCATGAATCTGTTGGGCATATTCATTTGCCTCTAGGAGTAGGTGGACACACTGTGACACATGTAAATGCATACCAGCTGCATGCTTACATCTACCATGATGTTCAGTGTGGAATTCTTGTGATAAAGTGTCACCATCACCATCAGACACAATGTGCAGCTGTGGTGCACAGTTCTTCATTACTGCTTGTAACCTTAGGAGTTCCACAGGGATCTGTTCTGGTCCCTCTCCTTTTTATTATCTTTACTAACAATCTTCATACTGCCACCCCAATTTTCTCCATAGTTCAATATGTGGATGATTCCACCCTAATTTGTGCCACCCCCAACAATACAAAAACTCCAAAAAGTCACCCAGCAGTCATTTATTTCTGTGGAGTTTTGGCTAAATAATGCACAACTTATACTTAGCCCTACCAAAACAAAACTCATGCTCTTCTATCCAGCTACAGCTGCAGACACCAACTCACCATTCAATATCTCATGATTAAACCTTACAATAATTTCTCCAGTTTCCCAAACAAAATGACTTGGAGTGGATATTCACCATAATATAAAATTCGACATATACATATCTCAGACCATACAAAAAGTTCACAAAAAAATAGGAGCCCTGTACAGAAATTGACAGCTTCTAAATAAATCTTCAAATGCCACTACAGCAAGAACCCATCTTATCTCTATGCTACTATATGACTCACAAATTCTTGCAAACATTAAGAAATTTGACCTGGCAAAACTCAAAACTTGCTATAATAAAATTGTGATGTTTGCCACAGTAACAAATTTTAGATCCCATCATTGTTTGGCCTTAAAACAACTATCCTGGCTCGAACTTCCAAATCTACTTGTTTATAATCAACTCACCATTGCCTATCAAGTGCTAAATCAGCCAGAAAAAAATACCAGTACTTCAAAGTCTACTAATACTCTAGTCCAATAACAGGGCATTGCATTCCAGTAACAAATGCTTCCTAAATATATCCAAAACTAACAATGCAGCTGGAGTTTCCTTTTACTCCAAATGCATAGCCAAAACTTGGAATTCCCTGCCATTAAATATCAGGACAACTAATAACACTTCCAACTTTAAAAAACTTGTCCAGTCACACCTACCAGATTCATGGACCTGCTCTTGCACAAACATTGGTTAGGAAATGGATGTCTTAAGGCAGCTACAGGAACACAACCTGCTATTTTTGTATTTGAATAGTATACCCCTACTAAGCATATGTAGACTTAACTTGCTTGTTTTCTACCTACAATCACAGTGCTGCTATTTTTTGTATTCTCTCTAGACTATGTGATTGTATCAGTGAAATGTATTACATGTATTTTCATTTTGTACTTGTATCCAAGATTGAATTAATATTTGTATCTGTATGTTGTATATGTATCTTATGGTTATTTATAGATGTTGACCTCTTCTCCCCGGGCCTCTGTTGAAAATTGACATTTTGTCCTGTCATATTTTCCAGGTAAACAAATGTAAAATAAATAAATAAAATAAATAAATATCATTCATGACATATGCCACATATACCTCATTACAATGTTACAGATAATAACAACTTACCAGGAGGTCTTGTATGTGTAAGGGGTATGGAACCTGTATAACAGGAAGTTGACAATTTTGTTACATATGCAACATACATGACATATGCCAGGAATACAACCACACACCTAATCACATACTTGCTAGCGTGAGCCATTCCAACAGAAATAAAACACAGTGTAGATAATATGTACACATACCAGTTGCTTGGAGTTGAGATACTGATAGTGGCTGTCCCATGCAGGGGTAGAAGGACACAGTATTAATGGAGGACAACAACAGACATAACAGCAATGGCAAGTATGAAAGAGAGGTATTATACAACGACCCCCCATTAATATTCCAAAACGTGCACGCTGATCGGTCAGCGTGTACATTGTAAATCAGAGTTATAGTAATTTAAAAAGATTCGGTCGCCTGGACTTTTTCCATTAGTATAACTCTTTTTTTTTTTTTTTTTTTTGCAGCAACAGAGAATGCAAGATCTCCGTTGCTTTTTACAACCTGTCTCGCTATGTTAAACGAGTTGTGAGACAGCTTTAAAAAAAGCAACAAAGCATCTCCTTTGCTTTTTTTAAAGCTGTCTCGCTATGTTAAACCCATTTAACATAGCAAGACACTTTAAAAAGCAACGGAGATCTTGCTTTCTCCGTTGCTTTTTTCAAAACTGTCTCGCTATGGTAAATGGGTTTAACATAGCGAGACAGCTTTAAAAAAAGCAACAGAGATTCTCCGTTGCTTTTTTTAAAGCTGTTTCACTATGTTAAACTCATTTAACATAGCGAGACAGGTTGTAAAAAGCAACAGAGATCTTGCTTTCTCCGTTGCTTTTACCCACAGCTCTGATATACTGAGTAAGTATACGCATGTGCAGTACATCAGAACTGCCACAGAATACCATACAGCTGCGGAAGGGCAGCAAGAAGGCATTATACAATGCCATTATTTAAGAAAAATAATATTTTTTTTTCTTAAATAACGTCATTGTATAATATCAATAACCCACTTCTGGGTGTGGGTAATGCTGGATTTACCCATGGTGATTTGTTTGGCCAGTCGGGCTTCGCCCTCGTGACCAAACCACACCAACTGTGGGTAAATCCAGCATTACCCACACCCAGGCGTGGGTTATTGCTATAATAGTGCACCTTCCTGATGTGGTGAGTTTGTGTGCCATAATGCAGATCCTGCTGTGGGAAAGTACAGACAAAGTAAATGCAGTCATCTTTGTAGGCACCAGCATAGTCACATGATGACACATACAACAGAATAAAAGGGTTTGCTGATACTCACATGAAGTATGATGCACCTGTTGGCCAGATATCCCTATATAGAAAAACAGCAACATTAGTTTCATACAACAGAGGTCTGCTACACATTTCTGCAGCCTATGAACATGTTGGGGAACCATACCTGGTCTGTCTGTAGGTGCCTCTTCATGGCTCATTCACCCAAAATATGTACCTGTATTTTATAATGTGAGGGAAATATCAGTATGACAGTAAACAACACAGGCATGACAGGAGGCTTAGGCAATAACAGGTAATGATCACAGTAGCAGTATATGGAGACACTTACCTGTTGTGTCCTGTTGTTCTGTGAAAGTGGATTGACCGGTACATTTGAATGCAGACAACATTACACATGTTGGTGACACTGTTATGTATGCAATGCAGTTGTATGGCTACATGTCATTACATGTACGTTGATCATCATCCTGTGTGGACCCATGTGTCAGATGCAGTTCTCCTGCTGCAACACAAAAATGACAATACGTGAATATGAATGCAACAGCAATAGTACTGATTTACTCTGTATGCATCAATGCAACAATACATACATGTGTGGCCTGGAACACCTATTTTATCCCTCCTCAGGTATGTAGGGCTCCACACTCACTGTATGCAGTGATGCCAGAAACTGTGTGATCTCATTGGGGACATCAATGGTAGACCACCACCAGTGGCATACCTTGACCTCTTATACTGGTGTACCTTGCTGGCTGCATGAAATATCATGTTAGAACACCACGGACGCTAGGCTTCCCCAGATATATTGTGATCTACCACAGCATTAATCATGTTGGTAAGGTCAGTCAAGACTTTATTCCTCCATACTGAATTTTCTGCCCTTTCAAGGAGTTTCTGTCCATTTTGGTGCAGAGCATATATTATAATTTCATTCTGCTGTGGAGAGAAATTGTCTCTCCTAGGTCTTTTTACCATCTGAGTGACAGTTATATGCACATGATTAGATTAATGTGGGGGGCCCCATATGGAGAAGATTATGTGGACAGCTTATGCCACTGTAAACCCTCTACAGTCCTGTGCAATGCAACATTATAAGAAATAGTCCCTGTGCCATATAGTACTGTGACATATAAAACCATATGAAAACTATGCACAAATACAAAACACTTGGAATAACAACAAAAGTTGTGACAGCTGTAAAAGGCTGTCAGTGGGAATGGAACATCTTGCAGTGGATGTCTAAACACAACAGCATTGTGCCACACAAGCTACACACTCTGCATGCATTTCTTATTAACATGCTACACATGACATATGTGTACGACAGAAATGTGTGATAACCTGTAGCTGTAATCTAATTTCAGCCTAAACAGACAACCTGTGTAAAAATAAAAATCAGTCATATGAAATGTTATACATGATGAGCTTATATCATAACAATCATCACTGGACAGTGAATGGCATCCACATTACAGAGAGTTTCTGAATATTATCTATCAAATAACTTATGGAAAGCATCGGAAAATCACTATATCTAAGCAGGCTACAGACAGTATATGGTAAGCAGAAAAAACACGGATCCTTTTTGTATTGAGACAGTAGTTATAATACTTGTTTTAAGAATCATGAATGAATAAATATCCATAACAGAAATACAAATACATATTACATAGCAATATATGGATAATGTCAGACTCTGAGGTTTTCTGTACATATACTACAGAGTGTATAGCGTCGCAAGCAATATATATATATATATATATATATATATATATATATATATATATATATGGAAAATCTGTGAATACATCTTTATGTACTATTCAACTGAGCTATTTAAATCTGTCTACTACTGTATATGGGAAAGTACTGCATGCTACTGATGCAGATGTTACCAACTGTATGCAAACAGATCAATCCCACACCCCTCAAGTAATTCACAAACATTTTTCATAATGTACACTTTTTCCATCAATGCATCAATCTAACCATATACACATAGTTTGATAAGGAGTGATGTTAACATAAATCTATAAGGAAGTAAACATTTCCCAACACAGCAATGCTAGCAGGTGCACAATTACCTTCGTAGCTACCTATGAGTCAGGTATACGTAAAAGTAAGACTAACTATGTGCATAAATCTTTTTTAAGTCCCACTTGCACTGTAAATAATTAAAGCGGTTCATTAAAATTCAAGGTTTTAGAATCACATTTGCACACATCCACATAAGTTCTCAAAATCTGGCACATTAACCAATAGCTCAGCATAATGGGAAGGTGCTCCATGCAAATATCCAATAGGTATCATTAAACTGAACCATATGTAGTACATGTCCATTATCTTCCAATGCTCCTACATGCATTAAGTGTCACTTTAAAGTATTAATTTTGATACATTTACAGATCAGACCATTGCTACCTCTCAAATAAGTTGGACCTCAGTGAACAATTTATTGAACTGTGCCCAATTCAACTTATGCATGTACAGTATCATCAAGATGACTACTTCCAGGAGGCTTTGATGTGTCTGAGTTCCCAGTTCGACTGAGAAAGAGACCACCTAGATGCTGACTATCTACATTGGAGTGGATCATCTCATGAGACCCAGACCATGGAAAATTGCAATGATTGATATCTGGAAATGGGCTGTGAGGGAGCATCAGTTACATACAGGAATCTACCAGACTGGAGTGCAGGTTTGCCCCTACTGTGATGACTTTCATCAGAGAGACACAGATGCACTTCATTGGAGAGCCACTGGGGTGCAAAGAAAGCCAGAGGATGCCTACAGCAACTGCCACAATCCCGAGTATACCTGGAGATTCCTAAGGAATTCAGGGATATAGCTGTGTCCCAGATACATAAGATATATGCCCTTTAAAACCATTAAGTAGCTGTGCTGACAATTAGCTTATATGGATAATTAAGAAGGCAAGGTAACTGTTCTCTAAGTAATTATGGGTTCTATTCTCATGAGGTTTATTTGTTTAATAATATTTATCATGTACATAATATTGAACATTGTAGTTGTATCTGTTTTATAACATATAAGGACAACATTTCACATATCCAGCATGGTTGTATATCACTCATGCCTAAGGCACCTAGGCTGCTGTTGACTACGTATTTCTCCATTATCTGTAATACTTCAACAGTATCACCTAGTCTAGCTGTCTATGTGTGAGTAATAACTCATAAATAACTTCATTAGTCAATTCTGCTTTACAAACTGAACATTATTATTGAAGTCCTCCAATAACACTACTGGACCAAAGAACAGCAGAACTTTCCAGGTTAAAATTCATATTTTATTGCAAAGGCATGAGCGCTTTCATAGCTTCCTGCTCTTTCTTCAGATGCTAATAACAAACTTAACATCATTACAACTTTCAATAGCATTCATTTACTCCCTATATTAGTCACATGATTATTATCAACAAATCTTAAAAAAAAAAACTCTACACAAGCAATAAAACATCAAACACACAACACATTGCATTTAAATCACTTTTAGTATATATAAAAACATACATAAATTTTGTTTAAAATTTTCTAAAAATCTTCCAGATAAAAAATCACCTGGTTAGGGGTCTAGATTTTAATTTAGGCCTAATCAGAACATATTCATTTAAACCATGTCCATAATTGCTCCTTAATCTAAATATCCATTTAGTCTCAGTCTGTTTCATAATATTCCTGATATCACCACCTCTCAGTGTACCAAATATTGTGGCTATAGCCATGAATTTAAAACTATGTTTAGAATTTGTAGCTAAGACATGTTTAGAAAGAGCACTCAGTGCACTCTTCTTATTTATGTGATATAGGTGTTCTTTAATTCTTCCTCTCAGTGGCCTGTCTGTTTTACCTACATAGAATTTGAGGCATTCAATGCAATAAGCTAAATATACTATGTGTTCAGTGTTGCACGTACCATACACTTCAAAAGAATAAGTTTTATCCTGATCTGGATGCTTAAACTGTACAATGTATCTAAAGAAGGACATACCAAGCATTTCACAGATGGCAGAGTGCCCTTAACATTTATATTATGTGGTCCATTCTTGGGATAAAATAGTTCTCTCTTAAGGGACTTCATATTCCGGAATAAAAACTTAGGATTCTCATCTATAAATGTACATATATCTATGTCAGTGGTGAGAATATTCCAATATTTCTTGATAACACTCATATATGATGATATATTACTGGAATAGTATAGAGGTACTCATAGCTTCCTATTTATATTTAAAGGAGTCTGTTTATCCTGCTTGGAGCAAATTTCAGTTCTAGAATAGTATGGTTTAGCCTTAGTTGACCTTAATGCTCTAACATCATTAACATTCTTCATGATGTTACTTCTTTCATAACTTCTATCTTCCAGATCCCTAACAGTGGCAGTAACCTGATCATTAATATCATCTTCCTTGACAGTCAGCCTTGAGGCTGTATATATCTGATTCTTCACTGCATTATTAAAGATATATGGGGGGATGCATACTATGCCTTGATAATAAATGGTTAACATGACATGGTTTTTCTAAACATTCCAGTAGATACAGAGCCTTGTTCATCCTTTTCTATACTAACATCTAAGAAACTAATATTCCTGGGTGAAGTACTTGAAGTAAATTGTAGATACGTTGTATTGCTGTTAATATAATGTTCATACTCAATATACTGTTCCATTGTCCATCCCCACAAAAGGAACACGTCATCAACAAATCTTCTATAAAATAGGATTTGTGGAACAAAGGGACTGTGATACAAAAATTCGTATTCGTATATTGCCATGACAGAATTGGCGTAGCTATTGGCACATGAAGTGCCCATAGCTACACCATTCCCCTGCCAAAAAAATATTCTCCCCAAAAACAAAAATGTTGTTTTCCAATACACATTTCATCGAATGCTGAACAGTGTTATGTGTTCTTCATCAGTCTCAGAGTATAATCTCAAATATTTTTGTGCACTTAATATACTTCAACATTAGGCATTAAAGTGAACAATGAGGTTACATCTAAAGTAACCAAAATAAAATCCTTACCTGACATATTAACTTTGTTCTAAGAAATTAAACAAATCATTAAGGAATTGTTGTTTATCTCTAAGCATGTGTTCAACAGTATTCAAAACAGACCTAAAGAACTTTTCCAAAACATTTAAATTGGATCAGTTGATCAATTTCTCCCTGCCATACTAGGGCGTAATGGAAGACGTGTATTACTCGTATGAAGTTTAGGGAGCACTTGTATGACAGGTATCAAGGGTCCTTAATAACAAAATAGTTAAACAAATCCTTGTCTATTAACCTACAATCTAAAAATGATTTTAAAGTGACCATAACATCTGCAGTCATCCTTTGTACTCTGTACTGTTTAATTTTCATATACAAATGCTATCACTAAGCATGTCAAGCATTGCATTGCCATATCAACTATGGTCTAAAATTACAATAGGGCCACTCTTATCTGTGGGTCTTATCACTATATCTTTATTACTTTGAATATATATTTTTTTCAATAATAAATCTTTATTATTTTACCAATTTTTCATACAATAAAGAAAAACAGCAAAGAAAAAGAAATGCAAATAATACCCAAATTAAGCTACTAACACCCATACTACAAACTATGTACACTATTTACATGAATGCTTCCATCTGTTAAACAAAATAAATGAAGAAAAGAAAGGAACATGTAATAACAAGAGTCAAAAGATCTACTATCATTAGAATGCATTATTCTTACCAACTTTCAAATTAAGTATGCATGTCCTGGGGTTGAGCTAAATTCGGTACATTAAACTAATATAATGTTGAAAATTTATTCCCACACCTTCAGGTTATAAATATTCCTTTTATTATCCTTGAATAAAAGTTTGTGTGCCAGAATATGTTTCATGGCTAAACCTTTAAAGTTGGGGCAAAAAAAAAAAGGTCAAAAAAAACAAAACAAAAAAAAAAAAAAATAAAAAAAAAAAAAAAAAAGTGGAAACACAAAACGTTAAACAAAAAAAAAAAAAAAAAACAAAGTTGTATAAAACTATGTATTGTGAATTATAACAATAAATAAATCAATAAACATTGTAAATTAATTAAAATTCAATATCTCATAATAATTATTAAAACCAGTTAAATCAAAAATCTTTTTTAACTTAAAAAAGAACTGCAGTTAACTGCTAAGTTTGAAAACCAGCTGTTAAGAATATCTATTGCTAAATATACAGATATTACTAAATAAACAATATATACTCAAGATTTACAATACAAGAAAAAGTTAACATCATCTGAATTAGACAATATAGAAAACTGATAAAGGATATTCAATATGATATGATATATGATTCAATATAATTCAATAAGTATACATTAGAATTAAGGTCTCACAGATGTAAGGTTAGTATAAACAGACCCTAGGTCTGTAAGATCAAGTCCTACACCTATTAAGATAGAATAATTAATTCACAATTTTTATTCTAAACACACCTACTAATTAATCCCAAGAACAGAATACCATACTTTTTTATTTACCAGATGCTTGGGCCCACTCTCCAGATATTACATTCCACCAATACATTCCACCAATATGGAATTAACTAATGAGATTAACAGTTTATAATACATTACTGCATGGAAGAACCTCATGAGATTAAACTAAGCAGTACCCATCTGCATTAGTTGACTCAGCAGGTGGCTGGTGACCTGAGTAAATAAAGCAGATAATGAAATAAAAATACAAATAATAAGTGAAATGCATGAATAAAATGAAGCAATCATAAAAAGAGCATAAATCTGCAAAGGTAAAATTGCTTAATACAATTCATCATCATAAGACAAGTGCTCGTATTTTCAAAACAAATGAGGAACAATAGTTTCAACCCTCAGGCGGTGAAGTAAAAAGTACTACACCTAACTGTACCTTAGCACTCTGAAGCTGTAAACACCTGTCAGCACTGCCTGAACTGTTATAATTAATGTTACTGCACACACATATATATGAACTACTTTAATCTAGCTTCATTTTCCATTAATGTTTCAATTATTGTTCCTGTGGATGTAAATGTTAACATTATTGTGACATTATTTTAAATTGTTTTTTTTAGTGGTTAACATTTAAAATAAAATTAAAAAATATAAAAAAAAAAAAAAAAAAAAATGGTCAAAAAAACAAATGGGATGAAAAAAAGAAAAAGCTTGCTGGAGAGACACCAGAACAGCCAGGACACAACGCAAGCATTCAGTAACAGTGTACATCAAGGCATATTGTACAGCAGAGAATAACATTAGTATGTTATGTGCAGCAACATGCATACAATTCAAAAAGCAATCCAGCCTGGCAAAGCAGTCTTCATTTTTAGCAAGTTAATTGAAACTATTTGAGTTGTGTGTTGGGTTACAGTTGAGTTGCAATATGCATGGTTGAGTTAGTAAACAAAACAAGGCAAAGAAGAAGAAAAGAAAAAAAAAAAAAAAGACAAAATTTTAGTTTTAGTTTTTTTTCTTGTCTTGTCGTTCTTAGAATTGACAACACATGACTTACAGACACATACAACTATATGCCATGTAACACTCTTCCTCATCTATTGATAAGCTCACTCATCCTAATAGTCTAAGCCATCAAACATTGTATCCATCATTAAATAGCATAATAGTCAGTCTACTAATTATATGCTGCTAGCTCCTTTTGCTGTAGCTAGAGAATAGTTGTTTGTAGTAAAATAACCACTTTTTCTTCCTTCTTTCACTCCTTCCTTCACCTTCCTTCACAAAAAAAAAAAAAACGAACAATGTGGCATAAGAAAGACGCCACCATGAAAAAAAAAAAAAAAAAAAAAAAAGAAAAAGAAAGTTACACAGCAGAACACGCAGAGTATGGGGACGTGGGGACACAAAAAAAAAAAAAAAAAGTTATAAATTTAAATTATAAGGGTCACAGGCGCATGGAAGAAGAGAGGGAGCTGAGGCGGCCATCATTAGACATGGGTTGGACACTCCTGCTTTAAAGTTTTCCCATGAAGTTTGAAATGGAGTCAACCAATTTGTAGCTATATAAATTTTCATTAATAAGAACATATTTATAAGTATAATCATTTGGGTTCTATCCAAATTATTAGGAGGGATATGTAGAATCATGAATTCCCAAGAAAGTGTAGAATGCTGATACCCCATCTTTTCTAGTTGTATTTTTAAGGAATTCCAAAGTTTGTATATACATTTACAGCTCCAGGACATGTGCAAGAGGTCCGCCATCTGATCTTTACAGTATGGACATTTGGGTGAGCTTTTCGCGCTAAATTTATACAAGCTGAGGCGTGTATAGTAGGCATTATTAAATATCATCAATTGTGTAAATATTAATTTTTGGAGAAAAACTGATTTTATTGTTAATTGCCTTTAATATTTTATTTTCTTCTATCAATGGTATTTTATTTTTCCAATATTTTGACAAGAGTATTTGATTTTGGTATTTCAACTCTTTTATCAGTTCACTTGTAGGGGTAATGAATTTGGCATCTTGTCTAAGAGTTAACCATAAATTTGAACAATTAGTTAACGTTTCCTCATTAATTTTAAAGTCTTTGAAGTAATTTATAGAGAGATCCTTTTTTAATTGTCTCAATATTATTAAGTAAGATTTAGGAAGATTCATCCCCAGCAACATATCATGAACTGAATGATTAAGATATGGATACATCTCAAGTAAAGTTAGATTAATTATAAGTGGATATTTTTTAAGATCTATTAATTGATTATTGATTTTCAAATTTGGGTTCTTATGAAAGGGTTGAAAAATCGTCATATGTTGCAAGAGATTTAATGATTGGAAAAGATTTTGTATTAGACTTATATATACTCTAATATGCTCCATTAAAGAAAATAATTTAAAAGTATCTTTACTTAAAAAAGGTAGAGCTTTTGGGTTAATATTCAAACTTACAACATGTTTATGATTCATAACTACCCATTTGGGTGACCATTTATTACTAGATATCTCATAGTAAGCTATTCTTAAAATTCTATTAGAATTTATTATTAAGTAGTAAATTTCAAAATTAGGTAGATCTAGGCCTCCTTTATTTTTCGGAGTCATCAGTTTATCATATGATATTCTATTCTTCTTAGCTTTCCATATAAATTTAGCTGATTCCGTGTGAATTTGTTTGAAAAATTTCCTGGGGATCAAGACTTGAGTGGTTCTAAAAATGTACAAAATTCTGGGTAGCACATTCATTTTAATTATTGAAACTTTTGCCAGTGTTGGTAATTTCAAATTATTCCATCTTCTTAATTCGGACAATATATGATCCCAAAGAAACTTGACATTATTCACATAGAAATCTCTGTTATCTGTAGAAAAGATAACACCCAAGTACTTTATCTTGTTCTCTGATTTAACTTGTCCTACCAGTGGTAAAAGAGAAAAAGGTTTTGGTGTTTTTAAAGGAAATAAATAGTTTTTTTTAAGGTTTATCTTGTAGTTGAATACCTCAGCAAAGTCTTCCACTGCTTTTAGTATTTTTTTAGTATCTGAAATTGGAGTCGTACAATAGATGGTGAGGTCATCAGCAAAGGCAGTCATGGAAATTTTAATGCCATAAATTATTGGGGCATTATGGTATATATTTTGCTTAATATGTAAAAATAGTGGTTCTAAATATAGATTAAATAATATAGGAGATAAAGGACAGCCCTGACGAGTTCCATTCTTAATTTGTATTCTTTTAGAAAAATTTTTATTGATTAAATAATATAGGAGATAAAGGATAGCCCTGACGAGTTCCGTTCTTAATTTGTATTCTTTTAGAAAATTTTTTATTGATATATAAATTTGTATATGGGTTATTATATAATATTTGTAATGTTAAAATAAATTCTTGAGGTATACTAAAGCATGATACAACATCGAACAAAAATTTCAAATTAACTCTATCAAATGCTTTTTGTGCATCGATAATGAGAGCATAAACATTAATATTTTTTTCACAGGCATAAGAAATTAATGTATGTAGTGATAAAGTATTGTCAGTAGTTTGTCTGGCATTCATAAATCCGGCCTGTTCATTCAATATTATTGAGTCTATTACCTTCTTCAATCTATTAGCTAAGATAGATGTCAAAATTTTCATATCAATATTTAAAAGAGAGATAGGTCTATAGTTATCTGGGTTATGAAAGTCAGTATATTCTTTGGGTATAAGAATTGTTCTGGCTGCATTAAAGTGAGGATAATTAATTCCATTGTTAATTATATAATCAAATATATGTGGAAGTATTTTGCCAAAGGAATCACAAAAAGTTTTATAAAACACTGTGGTCAATCCATCCGGTCCTGGTGCTTTATGAGATTTCAACTTTTTAATTGTATCTATTATTTCCCCAGAGGAAATTGGCTTAATTAAATCTATTTGGGAGTTATCAATTTTTGGAAAAATATTTTTTTGCAAAAAATCATTGTTAATCATATTTGTGAGAGATTCCTGTCAATCACTATAAATCTGAGAATAAATCATTTCAAAAATACTCATAATATCTTCAGATTTTGTATATCTATTATTTTAAAACTGTATTTCAGTGATCTGCAAAGGTACTTTTGATTGATTAATAATTCTAGCTAATGCCCTTGAAGGCGTTTGAATATGATTAGCATATTTTGCCAACAATTTATGTTCATGAAATGACAACCTGCTATTTTGGATCAAAAAGAGCTCCTTTTGACATTTTAATAGTTCTTTTTCTGTTTGCTGGTTAAATTTCTTAATTAAGTCCTGTTCTAATGACTTGATTTTAGTTTCCAGTCTTTGTAGATCTCTAGTTTGAATTCTTTTATAATACGTAGCTTTTTGCAAAAAGATCCCTCTTACTTGTGCTTTAGTTGTCGCCCATTCAGTATCGGGTACATGTTGTTGTTTAGATAAACTAACTAATAGAAGATCAAGAACAGCCTGAGTTTCCTGAAGTATATCTTCTTTATTTAATAAATTTGGATTTAGGGTCCAATTGTACCTTCTATGTGATAAGCTATTTTTGAGGTCTTTATTAAAGTTTAAAGGAATTTTAGAATGATCTGATAAGTAACGAGCTTGTACAGAAACACTGGGATCTAGAATAATTAAACTTTCTGAAATCAAGAAAAAATCTATTCTAGACCACATTTTGAGACAAGAGGAATAGAATGTAAAGTTATTTGTATTAAACTGATTGCTTACGTATTTAAAAGGATCATGCAATTTAAAGTCAGCTTTAAGCTCACTCAAAGCTATTACTGCTTAAGTATTGAATGACCTATGTGTACTTGATTTATCCATTTTAGGATCTTGGTATGTATTCCAGTCCCCTCCTATAATTATATAGTAATTATTATATTGATTCAAAATAGAATAAAATGATACTATAAAAAGGTGTTGATTGTTACATGGTGCATATATATTAAGAAGTAAAATAGGTTTATCATAAAGATTAGATGACAGAATCACGTAACACCATCTTCCCTCTTTATCTATTTTGGAGTCTAGATTTTGTTCTTGGTATTGGCTTTTTATAACTATCGTGACCCCCGCACTATTAGTTTTACCTTCCAAAGCTATAACCTCTCTGATCCATTTTTTTTTCCTTAATAACTGCCCACTGGTCATTAGTCAAATGAGTTTCTTGAAGTAAAATAAAACATGCCCTAGCCTGCAAAAATCAATGAAGAAACAGTTTCCTCTTTTTCAAGTTCCGGAGCCCTTTCGTATTCCACAAATCTATTTCCCACATAGTACAATCTTTAATTGATTCAAATGTGGTTTACGTTGGATAAAACATAATAGATTCAAATATGTTTTCAAAAGAAATAGTTTCTGGAAACATTGTTGAAATCCCGTCCCACACCAGTGCCTACCAACTAAACCCCTGGACCAGGACATAAATAGATTTTCCACATTGTTAAACATTGTAAGGATTAATAACATTACTAAATAAATGTTCTTTAGATTAAAATATATTACAACTATATCATGCAAAAAAACCTATGTCTACTACCACTAAATCTACAAAGCCTAACCTAAACATTCCCTATTAAACACTGCTAAACATCTACATCTCTTGTTTTATCAATTTCGGAAATTATGTCAAGGAAAAAGGTGTTAACAACATAAATTAATCTTGTCATTCCTCTCCAAACAATTCAAATATCTGAAAAATGATAATAATATGTTGTGTCCCATTAAGAACATTCTGGAAGTATCGAAACTGATACTTTTCTGTAATATATGAGACATACATCTTAAGAATAACCAAAAGACATTTTTCAAAACCCCATGAAGTCAAAAATGATACACTAAACCATAATATACATTATAGTAATTAGCTTGTAGACAATCTATACTGTATAGTAACACTTAAGAGAAAGACAAAGATAAAATGAATAAATAAGCACGTCAGTGTCATACTAAGATCATACAATGTTTACCTATTCCAGATTTAACCTGAAAAAATATTGTTTAATGTAAGTAGCCTTATTCTTGTGATCTTTCTTTCTTTCTTTCTTTCTTTCTTTCTTTCTTTCTTTCTTTCTTTCTTTCTTTCTTTCTTTCTTTCTTTCTTTCTTTCTCCCTTCATCTTATATATGTGTATGTTTGTTAACAATGCACTAATTGGACTGACCTTTTTGGACTCTATTTATGTATTAAAAACTAGTGGAAAGCATCCCCTTTGACTGCCAATTACTTTGCAAGATGTCTTGATTTTTACCTCATATATTCAATCTGTTCATCATAAAATGTACGTTTTTCAAACAAATCATTGAGGAATGTTGTCATTAAAAGTGACAAATTTTTGAGTTTCAGACTTTGTATCATTCAGAAAATGCATGCTAATACAAACCCTGTTATTCTATCAACTTCTAAGTTGATAGGAGTAATAGTTAAAATCTGGCCTTCAATTTGGACCGTTGTCTCACCATTAGTTTTAGCATTGTCCAGAATTATCAAGCTAAGATTGGAGTTATGGTGGAAAGAGAACTAAAAGAAACTAATACTGTGTTAGCATTAAGGAACAGAAACAAGCAGCCGTGTAAATTAAATCAACAATCTTGCGAGAATAAGTAGAGTAAAACTGTACTATTGTAAACAAATGTGCCTCAGCATTTACTCTGAATGGTGATTTCATATGTGCTGCTATGCCGAGGAGGCTAGATCAAATAAGTGAGTAAGAAAAGCATGCATTAAGACATGCATCAAAAGAGATCCTTAGAGTTTTATAATGTAATATTTAGAAGAGCACAAAAGGCTAAAATAGTAAAAGGTGTTGGCAACCATCCAATTTGTCAGTATTATAGACTGATAGTTTTGAAGAAACTAAAAGTGGAAGTTAGTGTAGTGAATGCGATTAACATGCTAGTATAACTGCTACAAAAACACAAACTTTAACCAAAAGTGAATCCGCTTAGGCTAAACGCTTTACAACTCGCTTTTATTGAAATAAAATGAAGCGTTAACAATTTAAATTATGCTTTTCTCCTAAAACAATAATCAGACTTCTTCAGACTAACTGACAAACATCTGAGTAATAGTAAGAAGTTGTTTAAATAACTCATTTTCGCGCCATGAAAATGGTTCATGACGTAATTTTTTAAAGTGAAACTTCTACTAGTACTGTTAAACCAGTGATAGTATAGATGTCACTGTTAAAAATACATACATTTGTTTATTAAAATACAATTAAAAAGTGCCTTACTTATATTATGAATTTGATATACTAAAATAATACTAAAATTAATCACAAGCTAAATATTTATAATATTAAAATCTCATCAAATTTATTTATGTATGATTTTAATCTGTCTAAGGAGCGTTACTATGAATAAAATATTTAAATAAATGAATGAATAAATGAATCATTAAATAAATAAATAAATAAATAAATAAATAATGGTGCGCAGAAATTTGAAGAAAGGCAAGATGTTATAACAGATGTTAATAAATGGTGATTGAAACATAAAATTAATTCTCCCTTTGGATTTTTTATATATTTAATTTTTATGCAATTTCTATATAAATTTTTATAATAATCACTTAATATTCTATAAATACTTACAATTTTTTCCTAAAAAATTGTAATGAAAAAATGAGGGCAAAGTTAAGTGATAGTGTCCATATTAATTAGTTATAATGTTTTAAATTTATTCTAATTTAATATAAATTATCTATCTAGACTTCGTAATTTTAAAAGACACATTAGTGAGCATTTTTCATTCAGTCCAGGGTTCGTAAAGGCATTAAGCCGGATCTGCCATAATAGTTCACTTTTTTCCAGCAAAAGGGTAAATGGTCCCCCTCGAATATCTTGTTTTACTTGATGGATAACTTTGAAACAAAAGTTATGTTCAGGAAAATCCATAACATGCCTTGCTAGAGCGTTTTCTTCCTTTTGTAGGTTTATGCTTCTTAAGTGTTCATGCACTCTGTCTCTCAACCTACGCTCCATCTTACCTATGTAGAACGAAGGGCAAGCTTGACAATTGGCCACATAGACAACTCCTTTTGAATTGCAATTATATTTCCCTCTAGTTTGAATTTTGATTCCATTGATGCTTACTGATGTTCCTGTAATCATATAATGGCAGTATGAGCAGTTACCACATTGTCCCATTCCTCTCAAAAAAGTTGTCCAGTTGGCTTGAATATTTCTTTGGAAAATATTTTTGAAGTTGGAACCTTTCTTCCATACAATTCTAGGTTGTAGGCCTAATTTAGATGTTAATAATTGATCTTCATTAAATATATTCCAGTTCTTCAAAATAATTGCTTTAATAGTAGCAAAATCCAAAGAAAATCGTATAGTGCAAGCTAAATTATATTTGACAGGATGTAATTGATCATTTATTCTGAGTTCAAACTGGGTTACCTCTACTGATGAGGAGTTGTAATGTTGTTTCTTTAATATAGGTTTGAAGTAACCATTTAGCCTTTTTGTATTGACTTCTTCTATTATGGGATCTAAAAATTGGGTTGGGAATTGTCTATTAAGAAACATATGTTTCAATTTCAAACATTCCAGATCAAAGTTCTCATCTCTAGTGATCATTCATGCAGCTCGAACAAACTGGCCTTTGACTACAGATTTTTTCTGATGCAAAGGATGTGCACTATGAAAATGCAAAAATTTATTTGAATAAGTTGATTTTCTGAATATATCTGCTTCATAAACCTGTTGTGGTCTATTCTTAGTTAATTTTACATCCAAATATGTTATAACATCTTTAGTGAATGTATAAGTGAAGCGTGGAAATCAGTATTGTCATTAAACATTTCTACAATTTCAGCTGCTTGTTTTTCACCTCCTCGGAATATAATTATGATGTCATCCATGAATCTAGCATAGAAAGTTATGATGCCTTTAAGTAAATCATTATTGAATACATAATTTCTCTCCCAATAAGACATTACTAAATTCGCGTAGCTAGATCCACATGGGGAGCCCATTGCTACCCCCTTCTTCTGCCTGTAAAATTTATTTTCGAAGAGAATGAAATTATAAGACAAAATTATGTCTAATAATTCTCCTACTAGAGATATTTCACTTGATTCTGCATTTTTTGACATATATTTTCTTGTACCCAATCTATACCTAATTGATAAGGTATACTGGAATAGAGTTCTTTCACATCCACTGTTATAAAATTATTATCTTCTTGGTAAATGATGTTATTTATTTTATTCAAAAAGTCCCATGAATCTTTTAATATCCACTCATCTAATGAGACATATTTCTTTAAGATTCCATCCACATATTTTGCACAAGCGTATGTGGAGGAACTTCTCCCATCCACTATTGGTCTAAATGGTGGGTTATTAATGTCTTTATGGATTTTGGGGACTCTGAAAATTGTTGGTACTTTAGGGGCATCCATCAACAAATAATTAAATTCTTGTGAGTCAATTCTTGCCTCGATGAGTAATTCCTTGAAATAACTTTTAATGAATTGATTAGAGCTATTATATTCGCTCAGAGATGATTGCTCATATGAATCCATACTCAAGATGTCTTTAATTTTGTTATTATAATCCAATCTATCCATAATTACTAATCCACCCCCCTTGTCCGGATTCATAATTCTGACATCGGTTGATATAAGGAGCTGAATATTATCTCTCTCATCTTTAGAAAAATTATGTATGTGATTTCTCTTTTTTTGGTCCAATTGTCTTAAATCAATCTCACACATTTTTTCAAAAGTGTGAATTGTAGGATGTAAGGGGGGATTATAGCAACTGACCAAGAATTGTCCATCACGTTAGATTCTCCCAATAATTGTTTTAAATTTAGTTTTCTTACAAAAAACTTGATGTCACAGATAGTCTGTGCTAAATTCATCTTATGAGATGGAACAAAAGTTGATCCTTTTGCTAAAATATTAGCCATTTCTTCTGTCACAAAAAATGAGGAAAAATTGTAAATGAGAAAATCTTGTGTATTTTTTACTATTGTCATTGGATTTGATTCGTTATAATATATCATCTCTTGTGGTTGTGGTTCTTCCTCCTGTTCCATTGTTTCCTCTGATTCCGTCGTTGAAAACCCTGACCCCCCATAAGAAGTAGATGTCTGTTGGTTACTTCCGTGTTCATTAGCGTTTCCATTATTGTTGTTATTGTTATTATTTCTTTCTTTTATTCTGAAACTTCTCCTTAAACTATCTTCTTGTGTATTATTTACATTATTATTGCCATATGATGTAGATGGATGCAAATTAGCTGATGTTGTAACTACATCAGCTTCTTCATTTATATGCAAAATTTCTCCATTATTAGGAGTTTGATTATTAGGTTGAATCTCCATCTTTGATGGCATGGGATATGCTATCCCTGCTTTGTATTGTGCTTGATCCCTCTGTAATTTCTTGATTTTAGTTATTTTTATTTTTTGTAAATGCTGTTCAGTACTCTGAAAAACACATTGATAATCGTATTTATATCTAGTAAAATCAATGTGATCATTAATTTGTTTATCTATCATTTCAATCTCCGATTGCAAGTCTCGCATCATTATTGTATAATGTTTAATCATGACTTGTAATAATTGCAACCCATGCTGGTTGAATAATTTAGTTAAATCCTGGTGGAATATTGATCCAGGTATAAGGCCTGCGGGATATCTCCAAGTCCTAAGGCCTTTTGGGACAATTTCATATTTAAGATATTCCTGAAAGTATTCAATCTCTAAATTGAGTTTTTTATGTTTCAACATTTTAGAATCTAGAAGAGACAATAAGTCGGCGAGTGATTTCTCCAAATTATTGTCTTGAAGCATATTATTGTTGATTCTACTTTCTTCCCATAAGCCTATAGGTGCCAGTAACCAATCTTGTAAATTTATTACTGATGTGTTTGAAACTGGCATACCATTGTGTTGTATTCCAGTTGGACATCTATTGGCAGTTATGGGCTCATTTCTTTCTTGTACAATCCGGTGCTCGTTCGAGTTGTTTTGACTGAGAACCATCTCAGTTCTTCTGATGACTGGTCCTTGTTCCGATGAATTAACTGCACCAATAAGTTGATTTGCATTAATATGAGCTGTCCGTTGACCTGGTGTAATATTATCCTGCTCCGTTTGTTCAATAGCATGAGGCGACAGTTCTCTCTGCTCCCCTTGCATCTGTTGCCTTGACATTGTAGAAACCATTTGGTCCTGATGTTTAAGCTTTTGTTGTTCTGCCATCACCACTTCCAACTTTTCATTCGTGTGTTCCAACTTTTGCAAAAGAAGTTGTATTAAAATACTCAAATCTTGCATAGATCTGCTCCCTTTACTTTGCGTGTCTCTAAAAATTACTGGCGTATTTTCAAGCGAATTGTTATCAAGTGAAGTATTAGCCATAGCAGTAAATATACGTGAATCAAACTGCTACAAAAACACAAACTTTAACCAAAAGTGAATCCGCTTAGGCTAAACGCTTTACAACTCGCTTTTATTGAAATAAAATGAAGCGTTAACAATTTAAATTACGCTTTTCGTCCTAAAACAATAATCAGACTTCTTCAGACTAACTGACAAACATCTGAGTAATAGTAATAGTAATATTAATTAATTAATTTATTTATTTAATGATTCATTTATTCATTCATTTATTTAAATATTTATTCATAGTAACGCTCCTTAGACAGATTAAAATCATACATAAATAAATTTGATGAGATTTTAATATTATAAATATTTAGCTTGTGATTAATTTTAGTATTATTTTAGTATATCAAATTCATAATATAAGTAAGGCACTTTTTAATTGTATTTTAATAAATAAATGTATGTATTTTTAACAGTGACATCTATACTATCACTGGTTTAACAGTACTAGTAGAAGTTTCACTTTAAGAAATTACGTCATGAACCATTTTCATGGTGCAAAAATGAGTTTTTTAAACAACTTCTTACTATTATTCAGATGTAACGCTCCTTAGACAGATTAAAATCATACATAAATAAATTTGATGAGATTTTAATATTATAAATATTTAGCTTGTGATTAATTTTAGTATTATTTTAGTATATCAAATTCATAATTCATAATTTAAGTAAGGCACTTTTTAATTGTATTTTAATAAATGTATGTATTTTTAACAGTGACATCTATACTATCACTGGTTTAACAGTACTAGTAGAAGTTTCACTTTAAGAAATTACGTCATGAACCATTTTCATGGCGCGAAAATGAGTTATTTAAACAACTTCTTACTATTACTCAGATGTTTGTCAGTTAGTCTGAAGAAGTCCGATTATTGTTTTAGGATGAAAAGCGTAATTTAAATTGTTAACGCTTCATTTTATTTCAATAAAAGCGAGTTGTAAAGCGTTTAGCCTAAGCGGATTCACTTTTGGTTAAAGTTAACATGCTAGTATAGGCATGACTGGAAAATAGATTAAAAAGTTCATAAGATTGTTGTGAAAAGTAAAGCACTAGGCCATGGTGTCATGTAAAAGCTGCATTGAATAATTGCTCATTTGTATTATTCTTACATATAACTGTTGACTTTCCCTTTAGATCTAACATGCATAGTTTGCTTTAATTTTCAATGAGTGACTGGGCACACATTTTCCTAAAAAAAAAAATTTTCTAATGCTAGTGCTGTCTTGTTTTAATTTAAATTCCCTTTTGTTTGTTCCATGTGGATGGTAAGAAACACACAGTGATTCAAATGGCATTGAGTTAACTAAGATCTTAGGGATTAAACAAACACAAGGGTTCTCAGAGTAGCCAGCGACTGTCAAAACAGCAACAGCTGTAGTAATTAAAACAAAATTACAATCTTTGTATTTTGGCAGCAAGCCTGACCACTCACTATCTGCATATGAACTTCATATTAACACTAAAGTTAAAACTGCATAACTTTAAATTCCTTTGAGCATCTATTAATATTCTTCCAATTTATTACATCAGTAAAACTGGAAATAACAACTACTAAATAATTAGAGTAATTTGTAAAAGTATATATGTATTTGGGGTAAGGCTTCCTAGTATAACTGCTGCTCTCAACAACACTGTTAGATAACCACACCATTTCCTAATAGAATTGGATACCTAAATAATTAAATGTATTATATAAAACAATTAAACATTACCTATGTGCTTAAAGTATAACCACTTGTACTATAATAGTCAATTTACACTTTTATTCTTCAACACAGATTTTTCAGTTTCCCAAGCCTGGGAAACTGCCTTCGAGTTCGCAACGAGGGACCCTTTAAATGAGTGGACTTCCAGTTGTGCCACTTCAAAACCGGCCCCAGAACAACAAAAGAATAATTTCCTGTAACTTCGTGATGAGACAGAGTTCGTGGGAGCCATAAAAACTCGGAAATGGCTCGCGAATGATCCAGCAATAAAAAACAAGTTTTATCAGATTAGAAAGTGGCCTGCAGGACTAAAACTCGAAACAAAGGACTTAGAAGCCTCGGGCTGAAGCAAAAAATGGATCCGACCTCTGTTACTGTAGCAGTCTCAACGGAAGGCCATGTTAACTCTCTGAAGTAAGCAACGACTTAAAAATCTTTAAAAAGGTAGATTTTGCTTCTTTTTCTGTGGAAACTGAATATTTAGATCCATCGACTGTAAACATTAGTGTATTAGGATACTTAATTTGAAATTGAATCTGTCTTTCAATAAGAAATTTACAGTAAGCAGATAAAGCTTGTCTAGCTTGTCTTATTTGGAGAGGTAAATCATGAGCCACAGAAACTTTATTGTTATTCCACATAATGTAACCTCCGTTCTTTTTAACAGTCATTATTATTTTATTAACATCTTGGTAATTGAGAATTTTGACATACACTGGTCTTGATATATTTGATGCCTGCATTTCTCTCAAAGCTCTCTCTATTATTATTTGTTTAGCTGTGTCAGAGTAATTAAACAATATTGTAAAAATTTGTGTAATTGAAGGAATTAAATCATTGTATTGAATATTCTCAGGTATCCCTCTGATAATTGTATTATTTCTCCTGGATCTTGCCTCCAGATCCAGGACTTTTGCTTGCATAGATTGTATGTCCAAATCACGAGTATCAGATTTTTTAGCCAGCAGTGTTATTTTATCTTCATTTTCAGATATTCTAGCTTCAGTTTTGTCCATTCTTTCTAGAATTTGACTACATGAAATGCCAAAAGACTGTACCTGCTTAGATAGTTCTTCCAAAGCTTCTTGAATGGGTAACAAAGCAGATTTGATATCCTCCATGTTCGCAAACTGGTCTGGTTTATTTTTATTCCCTGCTTTGGGAAGTTCCTGTTGTTTAATGATTTTCTGCCTTTTCGAAGTTAAGTCCTTTTCTGGTGATTGCAGTTCAGACAATTTAGTTTTTGTTGTTGTCTCCATACTTTTATCTTGTTTTGACATTATAAATCAGTATTGCCCTTTACTGTAGCTTGATAGTAAATAGGCCAGGTTTGTTATTCAGACAGATCCTTTGTTTGACACTCTCTTCAGACACAATCAATCAGGTCTAATCCTGTTCAATTCTTTGATTTTCCCAGATTCAATCACCTCTCATCAGATACTTGAATGGAGTAGATTTACCTTTTCAAAAGATTGTTGTTAAAGAACTCATAGTATAGCTTCAGGGTTAGATTTTCCTCAGGATATATGCAGAGCTGTAGATTTGCAGTGTTCACAGAATGGCAGCCATCTTTGAATCCATTACTTTGAATATTTTTAAAAGCATCATGCTCTTCTTTCATTAAATTGTAAAACTTAATACCCTTTGCTTTGGAGTCCTGTATCCTATAAATCTCATCAATGCAGAGTTTTTCAAATGCATTTACTAGCAGATTTGCCATAGGAACAAAAGTGCTAGGTTTTTTAAATACATTCAAATTAGAATCATCATTGTTATCATTTTTGTACATCAGTTTTAACATAATATTTCTAGTAAACAGTTTAATATCAAGGATTACAGTCGTAAAGTCATACCCAGCTGATGTCCATTATCATTAGGGTGACTGCAAAATATAATAGCACAAAGCACAGCTCCGGTACAATAAAAGGCTGGTTGACTGCAAAATATCCCAACTAACAAATTAAAACAAAGAGTAAGAAGGTCAATCTGAAAAAACAATCAGTATGCTGAAGAGGTCAACATTACCGTGTATACTACTTCAAATGCAGGAATACCCATCATGCATCATTAAGGTAAGTGCAATACTAAGACAATATTTGTGTTTACAAGCATGAATAACCTAAAACTATGTTTACATATCATTTAGTAGTAAGACATGTTTCCTCGAGATACGTTTTGAAGTGTAGGCCACAACCTAAATAACAGTTCAGTGTAACTGTCACAGTGATTATAATATGGATGTTTCCCATACAAGTTAATAGTTCTTTGTCTGCTGTTCATAAGGTATGTGTTGGAATACTTACATTTGTGGATGTGGCTTTCAGTAAGTAATCTGTTGTGCATAGTTTGCCTATTTACATACTGTATGGGTGTTTGTTGTGTTAGTGTTCGCACAGTTTTTGGTGGACTGTCTGGTATGCCCTTCAGTTCAACATGGGTATTGCATCTGCTTGCAATACCTTTAATGCTTAGGTAAAAACATATTTGTATCCTGTGTTTAGGGATACTTGTACACATAGACATTCCTTTTCAACATATCTAACTGTCTGTTACATAATCAGCAAGTAACATTCCACTGTTTCCATTTTGCAGGGTAGTGATTGCTAATAAATGTATATACCGCACTCATATATTTGTAGACAGACAACACTGATTGTACAATATATACTAGATTTTCAAGTGTCACAGGTTGTCACTGTGTTTAGGATAACACATTATTACTGGTGTGTTGCGTTGTATTCCAAAAATCAATGCGGAGTCAACCAATGATCATATTCCCTGGCTCATCTGTTTTGCATATGGCTTTTATATTTCCCACTGGATTGTCATCTTACTATAGCTGCATTATGACAATAATTTAATTAGTGGATGTTCATATGACTTATTATATGCACAGACACATGGAATATATTTGACATTCATACACCAACATAAATGAGTGGGACACACATGCAGTAGAAGAAAAATGAAAACATATTCTGTCAGATATTCAGCTGGACAATTTACTGAAGCAAACACCAGAATTAAACAGTGCAGGTCTCACTAGGACTGTTATGTTGCCATTTTTTCATTGTTGTTTTGCTAGGTAAACTCATGCGAATGTTGCCTGACACAGTGTCATGGCATGCTATCTCTCTCAGGATATGTAAGCGTGCTGGCTTTGCATCTGCTTGTCATGAATATTGGTGGTCGATAAACAAGTGTTTGAGTCTTGTCAGGATTTCAACTGATAAGCTGTGTTATGCATACTATGGCATGGCCTTGTGTAAGATGCTCACATTGCTCAACATTTACAGGGTCCCTGGCAAGTTCCAGTATTGTTAATGTCCATAAGTATAGTTAATGGGAGATAGGGAAGGTGTTGTGTGCATCAGAAGCATTCCACTATCAGCAAATCTGATTATTATACTTGTTTTACTGTTTATTATACTTGTTTTATGTAATATTTTATGGTCATTTCATCCGAGAATGTGTTTTTAATGACACCTACAATGTATGCTGATATACCTTTATTCTTATATGAAGACATCCCATGTTGACAGGATGCTAATGTCTGTTAGATTACAGTTGTGCACATCAGTTGCAGTTTAATGTCAGCCATGATTTTCACAGGCACGTGCAGCCAGGCAGACATTTATTTTTCATTGTTATGGTTTTGATTACTGACATACATCATATATAGTGGTACACTTGCCTATAGCCATAATATATTCTAAGAACTTTATATGGCACTTTATATACTCATGTAGTATTATAGGTTCATAGGATGATACTGGGCTATCTGCCCGAAGGCATATATTAGCCCAGCCATGTTGTGCGGTATTTACCGCCCCTTTAGTAGTTCCCTAGACCCTTGTACTAGCAGCTAGTACCCTTGGCCCCTATCTAGTAGTGCTGATGGTGTGATACCCGGTGTGAACTTTCTGTTACCCATTCATTAGGTATGCATATGCAATTTCTGTCCTGCATTGTGATTCAACTTGACAGAGCATGGGACCTCCGGATGCTCATCTATCAGACATCAGTGACAGTGCATGGCAAACTACTGCCAGAGTCCTCTGATGATGACCATGACTGAGATGAGGATGATAACAAGGATAATGAATCTTCATGTGGTATCATCCCTGCTGAACCCCAGAGAAGATAGCATCAGGCACCCCAATAAGGTGATTATTTGGGGAAGCTGTAGGAGGTAGTGACAGATGATTTTCATACACAGATGACTGACATGATGGTGAATTTCTTCCAAGACATGGCATGGGCTATGCATGATTCATTCAGGGAGATAGTCCAAGAAGTCATTTGTGAGGTTCATCCCCATTAGTGTGGTTCCCTTAGTCACATAAGTATTGTCTGTGTGATCCACTTGTGCTATGTTTCCACCATGGTATTTGCCATATCAGTGATTATACTGTATATACACTCTTGACCATGCATACCATTTTGCTGCCATGCTTATGTGATACAGGTCCAAAGGTACACTGCAGATGTTTTGTCATTTAGCATTATGTTTCAAGGTGTGCATGACACACATTACCACATTAGACTTCAAGATTCAGCTGTCCATGAGTTTTGGCAGTTAACATGCAGTACCTGCTGCAACAATTCCACTTTTAAAGATGTGCTACCGACAGCAACTCACAAATAACATTTTTCCCATATTCCGTCAACACCACAACAGTATGGGTGTGATTTATGGATTACCATGTCATGTATGTGCAACAGAAGGACATGTCCTTGTCCTTGTGTTTTAGATGACATTTATCACGTTGTCCCACTGGAATACTGGCATTATGTGTGGCATGTATTGGCAATGTTGATGCCATGTTGTATAATATAAATGTATCTCATACTTATGGGTAGTCTTCCTTTACTGAATGCAGAGATTACCAATGTAACATTCATATATACATTGCAGTAATGATAGTTTTTTCAGTAACAAGTATGGTATGGCATCTTTGGCCTACATTACATTTCAACTTCATTCCTTATTCACATAAATTCATGCATTTCAGCAAATGGTGTATATATTCAATGATTTATGTACATGTCTCTGCAGAGATTCCAATCCATACAGAAACATCATTGTACCTTGGAATTTGGAGCAGTCACTGACTTCGTGTTAATGTGCTCTAATGTTGCTCAAATGGCTGCCATCTGCTTAGTAATAAAAGAGGTCAGTGACATATAAATGCAGGTGTTTATGCCACATGTTGTTTTACATTGGCATAACAATATATATGTATGTGATACCAATTCTTGACTTGATTACCTGTGCCTCTTGCTGTTATATGATTGAGCAATACTGTGTGCGCTTTATACATGCCCATTTTTGTTGAAGTTGGTAACGCAGTCTGCCCGTTTGCTTCAATGTAGTTTGGGATGACTTCAAGACCACTCTGTGCAGCAGGCACAAGCATTTGCAATATGCCACCTTACATATTGTCCTGCTTTATCATTTGCCTATGGAGATTCATTGCCATGTCTTCATTGATGTGTGCCCATATTGTCCACCTCCCTTCAACCTTTGTAGTTAAGTCATATAAATTGCACATATACATGGTATATGTTCACCTGTGCTGGAATTCTCATCATTCTCATGCATTTGTTTTGTTACAAGTTCAAGGTGGGCCACATCTATAGCCATTGTACAATTCAGGACATTGCACACAAGTATCTGGCTACTGCTTGAAATGCATCCTTGTTCTTGTTATACTTGTGTGTTACATACAACCAGTGTGCATTGCTGAAATTCATATATACAACCTGATATTGTTTATATAGCCATAATCCAAGATTTGTGTCCATATATTATTATTACATGTCATTGGTGTGTATGTGTATTGACATTACTTTCAAATAATTTCCTTTAGGGCCTTGCCTTTGACATGGCTTATGTGTGTGACATATACATTCCATTACATGTCTGTCTGGGTTGTGTACACCTGCTTGTGTAGGTTTGTTGCTTTGCTCCAGTACTGCTGTTTGGCTCTGTGTTTGGTTGTTTGACTTTCACATGCACGGTTGGAGATTCTATTCTGCTCTCTGCTGGTATCATCTAGCATATCAACAGCAGCATTTGCTCATTTGTGATATTGCTTGGTTTACACTTGCACTGTTGACAGACTGCTTGGTTATTGGTTTATTTATCCAACGTGTACTGTGATCGCTATTTATTACTCTACAATAGACTACTGCCATCGGTCATACACATCCGGGTATGACTGCCACACAGTTTGTAACATGTTATAACATAACAGTATATGTGTATTTTTGTATTTTACCATGGCTGGTATGCATCCCCACCTTGTTTGTCAACTTTCTATTGCCAGTGTTGTGCAGCGTGCTGTCTGTGTAGCTTACATGTTCTTATTGTTTATTTGTGTATCATGTGCTGTAGTATTTGTTATATGGGTATACCTGTTGTGATGGCCTTGACCTCCTCTTTCCCTGTCTTTTGCTTTCCTTGTATTCCTTAAAAAAAATGGGGCCTATTGCCCATGCCGCCCTGACTTTTCCTTTTCCAGCATATCTCTTGTGTGTCCCTCTTCACCCATACCTCATGTCTGATTTTCTATCTGCTTTTTTTCCCTTGGGTGTGTGAATTACCTATGTTTCCCACTCATGTTCTACATCCATTGTTAGCTACTGTTAGTTTTGGTAATATGGCTATTGCCATTCACCTATATTCATTTTTTTGCTGGAAATGTTACGGATTCCATCTGAACCTATAAGAGAGAGCTAGCATGTTTTAATAATAAAGGACTTATGGAGATATTCTGCAGTTGTCTTTAAGCTTACTGGAGAAATTCTGTTGTAGATACATATTTATGAATGTCAGGCAGCATAGATTGTGATAGTATTTCCATAACTTTGTTAATGTACATCACGCTTTGTGAGACATTTTGCATGACTTCTGGAGTAGTTGTGACTGATATACAGTGTACTCTTACTACTGAGAAACTCTTTGATGCTAGATATTCCAGATTCATTGAGGCATATTTACATATTACAGAATTATCCACAACTTTTGTGCTGATATCAAAGCTCCTAGCACAGGAAATAAAAACTTAGAATTACAATCTATTATGAAACTGAAAAATGTTCCATTTGTAATAACAGTAGAAACATAAGACTCAGGGGACATTAATTTTCCAGTTTGGATCAAACAACAAACAACATATGGTAGTCTGTTGGGATTTATGTTTATGTATATTGTCTTCTCTGTTTGGTCTGGATCTTTGGAAAGGGTCTATAAGCAGCTTTGTTTAAAAAAAAAAGGTATTTAGGAACAGTCTAACCTCCAAGTTAACAAATAAAAAAGTAAACAAGTGGCATACTTTTACTGATTCATGAAACTGTATCCTCATACTTGTTTTTTTATGAATATGTAGAAATATTAATTGCAGACATGCAGTTGTAAATTACGACACTATGAGATTAGTTTGCTCATGCAGAAGTCCTTTTATGAAGTCTCATAAACATCAAACGTATTAAGCAACCTTGAAAAAGAATTAGATTTTAAAAATATAATCTTACTTGGTGATCTTAGGTGTCCATTTTCAAACATTTCCTAGGATACTCAGATAAAACATTTTCCATGTGGAATCATAAAATTTGGAGATCCTTCCCATCATTTGTTGGGGAACTTCATGTTTTTAGAAAACTTAGAAGAAACAATGATGTTTGCTTCAGAAAGAAGTTACCTGTAGTTGTGCACTCAGGAACATAGGCTTATATGAACCAATAATGTTTATGGTACTGCCAATTATGAACAGTTTCAGGCTGCAGAAGATGTCAACTAAATAAACAATAGTATTAACTTACAAATTTTCATATTTTGCTTTTTAGTTTGTATAATACTGTTATAGTGTGTGCTATTTTTGTAAATTAATATATTCCTTACTTAATGCTTGATTTGCTTATGTGTGGGTTACTTTATATATTCATATGCATATTTTAGATAACCTTACAAAACCTTTCACGTAGTATACTACCAACATCTCCTGTCTCTTCAGAACATTGGCTTAGTAACACATCCATCACCTGGTTCCAAGACGTCTCATCAAACAAGTTTTTTTCAATGTTAAATTATGTTCTTCCTTATCTCAGCCTTACCTCTTTTAATGGGAGTACCCCAGTGTCCTCTGCTAGTTCCTCTTCTCTACTTTCATTAATAAATGACCTCATGACCTTCCTACTGTACAACTCAACCTCTACGCTGAAAGTATGGTACTCTTTAGGCCCAGACACAATGACTCAACAAGTGAAACACAACTGCAAAAAATAAAAAATAAAAAAATAAAAATTAAAAAAAAACCTTAACTTCCTCAACTCTTTGCTCATTAACCACAAGCTAATACTTGAATCCCACAAAAACAAAAAGCATGCTATTTGACATCTTCCAAAACTTAAAATAACTAAAAATATTACGAATATTACTACCCTTTGTGGCACACCAACAGAAACAACAAACTCCTTCAAATACCTCAGTTTGTGGTTAAACTAGTCAGCAACATCCATATTAAGAACTCAAGGACAAAAATTAACTCACTTCTCTTCTGAGCTATACCCTATCTATCTAACCCAGGCAGGGCAATTATATACAAAGTATTCCTTCTGGCCCAGCTCGAATATGGACTAATCATAATAACTACATCTTCTAAGAAAAATTCCTCCACATTGCAGACTATCCAAAACAAAATCAGTCACTGCATCATTAACTCACCCTCTCATGAGCACCATGATCTCAGTCTCTACAAAAGCCAAATAGCTCACAGAGCAGTGCAGAATAGACCTGATATTTAAGTTTTGGAAGGTGTCAAATAGCATGCTTTTAGTTTCTGTGGGATTAAATTATTAGTTTGTAGTTAATAAGCCAGGATTTGAGGAAGTTAAGGTCTTTTTTTGCAGTTGTGTTTCTCTCTCATGTTCAAAGTTCTTCAACCTAAATCATTTTTACCACTACCCACCAAACATTATACCAAGCATACACACACTACAACCTCAGGCATCCCTCCCAAACTCCCCTCCTCACCAACTACAACCCCACAAACCAGGCTACACTGCACCAACTACTCGTTCTTTATCCTTTCTACAAAAATATGGGAATCCCTCAACTCATCTAAAGAAACTACAATCTCTTTTTCCCATCTTCAGAGTTTAGCATAAAAATTCCTTCACTAGAAACTGTACTTGCCACATAGCAGGCCACATTATTTATTTTTATATATTTTATTTATTGACATATTTTAACCAGGTTAGTCTAACTGGGCTTGAGGCCCATTTTCAGTGGAGACCCATGGAGAAAAGCTTCAAAAAGAAGAGTTAAATGAAAATTAATATTGCAGTTAAAACATTTTAAGTACATACATCAATGAGAGATAGTACAAGGAACAAAAATAACAAATCTGTTAATATAGCTTGAGTAAAAACAGAATGGAGAGCTTACATGATTTGACAAAAAAACACAATACTTATACAATGCAGTCACGTATTTACAGAAGAGAATTTTATATTTTAAATGCTAAGAAGCAGTTGTTTATGTTGGATTATGGCAGGGGCAAGTCTTGGAGTTGAGCATATGGTGTTTTAGTTAATTTTTAAAGTGTAATGGGTGGGTGATGGTACCTATGTTTAATGGAAGTTTGTTCCAAGCGAGGGCAACAGAATATTTATATAGTAGTTTACCAACTGTTTTCTTAGGTAGATAGATGTCAAGTAGTTGCTGGGTAGAGGTACGGAGGGTCCGAGGTGGAGTATAGGTAGAGATAAAGGATGACAGAGATGGATAGAATGAAGGTTTGTAAAGCATGTTGTGCAGCATGTGAAATTGAGATAGCTGCAGTTGTTGGTGAAGCTCAAGCCATTGGAGAGAGTTTAGAGCAATCCAGTGATTGCATGGAGAGTTTGTGATAAATTTAGTAATTTTGTGGTACGTTTGTGGAGTTTGTTTAGGGTTGTAGTTTGGATGTTGGTGAGTATTGCGGTGGCATATAGAAAGGAGGGAAGGAGGAATGATTGTGCCAGTGTGAGTCTAGCATTGTGGGTTAAAAAGTTTTTATTATGATACAGTAGCCCCAATTTCTGGTGTGTTTTTTTATACATTGGAGTAAGTGCAGGTTAAATTTCAGATCATCAGTAATTATGACTCCAATGAGTTTTGTGTGGGTATTGGGTTGGATAATTGTGTTGTTAAAAGATTTAATAGCAAAGGTAGTTTTATGGTTAGTAAGAGATCAGGGGAGGAAGAGTAAGAGTTTGGTATTTTTAGGGTTAAGTATAAGTAAATTATCAGACAGCCAGTATTCAGTGGATAGAAAGGCATTTTGGTTTAGGGTATGGAACTCAGTGATATTGTTAGAGATAGAGATATGTGTAGAGTCATTAGCGTATTGGATGAGAGAAGATTGTTTGCAGGATGTGTACAGATTATTGGTGAAGACATTAAATAGAAGGGGACCCAAGATGGAGCCTTGGGGTACTCCAGTTGGGACAGGAAGGAATGGTGATAAGGATGATAGCTATTTGACAGATTGCTGCCTACAGGATAGGTAACTACTGAAACAGGCCAGGGAGGAAGAAGATAGATAAGAATAGCAAGTTTATATAGCAACATAGGATGAGAGACTGTATCAAAAGCTTTGGAAATGTCAAGGAAGAGGCAGAATATGAGTTTGTTGTTGTCAAGGTCTTCAGCTATGGTGCGAGTGAAGGATAGGAGGGCAGTGGTTGTGCTGTTGATGGGACAGAAGCCATGATGAGTGGGAGTTAGGAGCTTATGCTGGAGGAGGTGGTTAAGAAGCTGAGAGTGAATGCATTTTTCAAGAATCTTAGAGAGAGGGAATAGAATGGCAATATGTCATTAGTCGGCAAGGTCAGTGGAGTTACCTCCTTTGTGTAATGGAATAGTGAAAAAGGATTTCCACAGGGTAGGCATGGTGGATTCTAGAATAGATCTGTTGATTAGTATAGATATAGGTTAGGCAATAGATTCAGCAGCAAGTTTGAGGAAGGTAGGAGGTAGATTGTCAGTAGAGGGAGAGCAGGGCTTGAGCTTAAAAAGAAGATATTTAATATAAGAAGTAGGAACAGGATGAAAGGAAAAGAGAGTTTGGTTTGGAGGGTTAGGATGTCTAGGTGCAGGAGTGGTGCTGGAGTTTGAGGGAATGAGTTTTTGGATGGTTTCAATGATGTGCTTATTGAGAAGGGTAGCAGTTTCCTGTGGGGATGTATTAGGGCAAGGGGAGGGGTTTGTGAGACAACCTAGAGAAAGAATTTTGTTGAGTATAGACCAGAACTTTCAAGGGTTAAATGTGTTGTTGAACTGGGCAGTGTTGTAGTAGGCCTTTTTGTCATTTGTACAGTGTTTCTTAGCAAGGTTTCTTAGTTGTCTATATTTGAGAGGATGGGGTAGTTGTTTAGTTTTATTCCAGACTTTCCAGACACTGTCTCTTTCTTGCATAAGGGTTCTACTTTCCTCAGAAAGCCATGGGGCCTGGTTAGATTTTATTCTGATTTTTCTGGAGGGGGCTAGGGAGTCCAAAGTATTTAGGAACATACTGTTGAACATACTTACAGCATCATTCAATGGGGCTTGTCTAAGGACAGACCATGCTATACTGGAAAGAATAGAGTTAAATTGGGAGATGTTAAAGTTGGATAATTTGAGACAATCTTTAAAAAGGTGGGGTTTGTGATTTTGGGTGGTGTGTATTAGGACAGAGTTAGGGAGATGGTCACTGAGGGAGTCAGGTAAAGTGGTGGGGTTATGGTAGTGCTGGGGGGAATTGGTTAGGATGCAGTCATTAGTGGAGCTGGATGAAGAATTTTTGTGGAGACGGGTGGGTGCTGAGATCAATTGCTGGAAACCATGTAGGCTGATACTATGTTGAGGAGAGTCAGTAGTAATTGTGGACCAATCAATGTTGACATCTCCTAAGATTAGGGTTTCATGTGGAATAGTATGGGAAAACCAGGGCAGACTGTTCTCTAGGATAGGCAGATTTTTACCAGGAGGGATGCAAATGGAAGCAATAGTAATTTTTCTGTGAGGATTAAGGTGAAAGTTTAATATGAACAGTTCTGCTGGGTGGAAGTCAGGAATTGGGGATGAGAAATGTGAAAGGTTTAAGCTGTTGGAGTACAGGATGGCTACATCACCCCCTTTTTTGGAACTCTGTCAGAGTGAAAAATGTATAACCAGGTGGGAGAATTTCATTGTTGGTGATATGAGGTTTGAGCCAAGCTTCAGATAAGGAAAGAATGTGAGGGGAGGAAATAGCTATCCAAGTATGTAACTCAGTGATTTTATTTGTTAGACGTTGAATGTTTAAAGAGTATATGGTCAGTTGTTTAGATAGGGATAAGTTCAATGCTAGAGAGTGGGGGTGATGAGGAGTCTGTAGAGAGGGAGGGTGGGGGAACTTGTGAGGGGATATATGGCTATGGAGAGAGAGAGAGAGAGGCCAGGGTTGGGGTGGATGTCACCAGAGCAAAGTAGTTTTTGTGAGAAGAGAGAGAAGTAATAGGTATGTGAGTTTTGGGTAGCATTGGTTTAGATTTTTGGGTAGGTGTATGGATTTGAAGTAAATATAGTTTATGAAGACGTGGTGGAGAAATTGAATAGAGTTGGGGAAATCATAAATGAGGAAGTTTTAACAAAGGTATTATTTATGTGGGAGGTAGGGGAGTGTATGAGAGGACTGGAAAGGTGGGAGTGGTAAGAGATTAGAGCAGAGAGGGGTTAATAGGAGTACAGATGTAATGAAGAGATGTTTCATGGTTAGAGTGTGTGCAGAGTGGTTGTAGATAGGGTAGAGTACTTAAGGTTAAGGAAGTGATGTAGGGTAGGAGTGACAGTCAACTAGGGAGAGAGTGGTTTATAGGCAGGATGTTGTTAGTGAGTGGATGCTGAGACAGGAAGGGGAGGGAGTGGTTACTATAAAGGAAATTGTAATGGGGTGGGTAGGAATGGGGGTAGGGTAGGGGAGCGAATGGAGGGGGCCTACACTGAGAGGAGAGAGAAAATAACTCAAGAAAACAATCAAAAAAACAGGCAATCCTGGCAGATGGGTTTAGCAGATGTGAGAGCAAAGAGAGGAAGGGGGGAGTTCAGGTAGAACTAGCCAGAGTAGTTAGGATAGATTTGAAAGGTAGAACAAAGGAGTACAGAAACCAGAGGGTGGACAGAAAAGATAGTATAGTGTAGTTCACAGGAGGAGAGGTGAGAAAAATAGTCAGAGGATGGGTGGGGTACAGCAGTCAGAGAGCAAACAGACAGCAAGCAAGTTAGATGAACAATCAGAGAGTCTGAGGGCAAGTTAGAGTGGAGTGAACAGGGGGCAGCCCAGAGATGTACAAGAGTACAGCCAGCACAGGAGAACCAGTACATATGGCAATTATAGCATTAATTGAAAAGGTAGAACATACTTAAATATACTCTTGAGATAAGGGTGACACCAATAAAGGGAAGTTTGATCAGGAGGTTCTAGGCGGGGTCACTCAGTTGGCATAGAAGCTGCTGGTATTAGGTTTTAACCTGTAAGGCTAGTGCAGACTATTGGACCGATGGCAGATAGAGGGAAGAGAGTGAGACATCACCTAAATGCCCTTTGACATCTAACCATACTGACCTCTTAACTACTAACACCATTTAACTCCGTCTTTCACACCCTCCCATCCTCAGATTCTTATTTCCCACTGCATTTCCATCATGATGTAAACCAGAAATACAATCATAGAAAACACATGTTTCCCTCATAATGGTTGATACATCTATTAATTGCTAGAGTATAGGTTACAGCTTACTGCCTCTCTGTTTCACTTTATTTTCTTCTTTGTTAATTATTTTGTCCAAGAATTGCATGCAAATTGTCAGTTATGATCAGAGTACTACTGCAATAAATAAATGTAAAACAAAATAAAATAGATATATGTGCTCATTGTCACACTGTCAGCTTCAGTTTATATACCAGACACATTCTGATGTTTAATAATGGCACAAGACTCAGAAGTGTATTGTTATGATGCATTTTTATTTTCAACCTAAATGGCAGCATAGTAAAAATGCAGTTACCATTATAATTCCTTCTTCAAGTGTGAGCTGAGTGCTCTATGTATTGTGGGTACAGTGTATTTCTAAGGGTGCAAGCATACTTACAAATATAAAGAGCTCAGGAAAAAGCAACTAAAAGATGTAAGGGGCTGCATCTTTTAGTGATAATAACTAAGGACACTGAACCTTTGTGAAAAATTCCTCACAGTGTCTCCTGAGTCCACACAGCTCTCTGGTTAAGTAGTGTAAATCACAATGTAAATATGTAAAAGGTCACTTTTGTAAATATCTCTGTAGCAGCTTTCCTTTGTTCCTTGTTCCACACCCAGACATTCATTGTTAAATACCGTATCTCTGTTGTCAAATATACTGTTAATATAAAAAATTAATGTTCTCCAAAATGTGAGGACTATGGCATATTGTTCAATATCCACTTAAAAGAAGTATGCTTCTCACATTAACATGTTTGATGTACTTGTTTTGTAATTTGCAGGTTTTAAATGTTTTCTTCTTATTTTGATCTTATCATACCTATATTTAGAAAATGATTTGCTACTGTGTTAGGAGGTCAGCACTAGATAACCCTCAAGAAAATAGTCCCACTCTTGTACCAATACCACAAGTATAATGAAAAATTTAAATGTGAATTTATACATAATCTGTAAAATATTGCTGAATGTTGAATAGATAAATATGACTTTATCATGTAAATACTATATAGTGTACTTAATATGATGATTTTCTATTAACGTATATAACACCTCAGTGTTACATAGTACACTTTTTTATTAGCACATACTAATTGCCTCTGCAAGTGTATGTAATGTGGAGCTCTTCTCTCCATGCAAGCACTGAAAAGAGGCTTTGCCCAGTTAGATTTTCCTGGTAATCAAAGGCAAATAAATAAATGAATAAATAAATTAAGGTATTTGCTGAAGGGCAATGGCCAGCCTACTACACAGATTCTAATGTCTAAAAATAAGTAAAAAAATATATTAGAAAGCTGTACATAAAGCTGCTGTCTTTATACCTCTGCCCATAGTAGTGGGGGAGAGCGAGAGAAAGAGAGGAGCTCTATCTGAATGACTTATAATGTCAGATACATATAATAAACATCTGTAAGTGAAATATCAAAAACTTAGAAAGGGTTTTAAACTTTGGACAAAGCATTTAAATCACAGAAGCAACCTTTGGCATCTTGATGATACTTTGTCCAGATCATAGGAATTAATCAGTGGAATCAATAGTCTCTGGGCCAGTCTTTATTTATTTTTATTTTTTATTTAACATTTGCTGACCAGGGAACCTGACTAGGACAGAGCCTATTTTCAGTGGAGGCCCAGAGAGAAAAGCTCCAGATGAATGTCTTGGAATGTGGGAGGAAACCAGGGCACCTAGAGGAAACCCACACAAATGCAAAGAGGACATGCAGACTCCACACAGAAGGCACCCCAGTTGACAATCAAACTGGAAAACCTCTTGCTGTGAGGCGACAACATAACCGCTGCACCACTGCACTGCCCAGTCTTGAAAGATATCTCTCCCCAAAAGATGTATGCTCACACACTTGCAGGTACTCAGTTTCCATTTGTGAATGTCTTTGTCCAACATCATTTATGATTTTGAAGCACTAGGCCTTAAAGCCTTAAAGCCTTTCCATCCAGATGAATTAAGGCAACTCCTAGACCATAAATAGTGCCATCAGCACTCATCTATTGATTTGGTATTGTGTAAGTAGGTCAGTGCCAGATCAGATATATGCATTTGTTTACTTTACTGAAGTCTTGGGTTAGAGCATTTTTCCATGACCAGGGTACATTTCTTTTGTAATCCCATCAATAGAAGTAGCTCTGTGGACAAATTTAGAATTAACTTACTGAAACTGATCATGTCTAGGCTTGACATATCTCGGTTACACAGACAGGACCTTTTTGCTCTTGTACAGCTTTGACCTTGCTTAAACCTGATTTGATTATAATAACATTTATGCTGAGACCAGAATATTGGAATTTAGGCTTACAATAACTGTGTCTTTATCTAAATTTAGACCTGCCTTGATTCTTCTCTTATGAGTCCCTTTAACAGGATTAAAAAAAAGCACATAATGTATTAAAAAAGACAAAGAGAGGAATTTAATAAAGTCTACACATTTTTTTTCTATGTACGCATTGCACCGTGCTGCTTACATGGCCACAAACAGGTTTAGATTCACTAAGGCTGCTGACCAGCACATATACACACACACCAACACAGAAACTTCCATGGCATGCAAATCACCTCATAAGCAGGTGAATCTTATGCAAATGAGGCAGATACATCAGACCCCATGTCAGAGTCTGTACTGTACATGGAAAAATTCCATGTACAGGAGTTTAGACACACAAAAAGGGTTGTAAAAAAGTAGATATTTGCACAGAAATGTCATACCACATACACATATGACCAAAACTATCACCATGTATGTCAGAAAAATTAAAGGAAGAGGCGTGGCCAAGGATGAACACAGGATAGCAGCAGATTTCTTCAGCTCCACCAATTTCATTACATTGACAGGAATTAATTACTTAAAAAATTAATTCTTGAAGTAATTTTCTTTCTAAATATGTTTGTTTTATATAGTTCTTGAACTATATCTAAAAAAGAAAGGAAATCTTAATAATATTCCTGTCAGAAATTACTTTGGAAATTTTCCTGTCAGTTTATCAGTCTGAAATGAGTTCCAGTAAGACAAATTCTCAAGACTCCAGCATCAAGAAAGAACTTCAGTCTCTGATAATTATAGTCCAGCAACTTACTGCTAAGATGGATAAAATGGATACTAAAATAGACACTTTCATAGAAAAACTACAAAACAAATAGACTTGTTACATATGGACCTGCAACAACAGAAGATCCAGATGACAGGCATAGAAGAAGCTGTGAATGACATGGAAAATAAAATACAAGAAGAGGGAATCAACATTGAGTTTCTGCTGAAACAAAATACACATTTACAAACAAAGCTGGATGACCTGGAAAATAGATCTAGGCGCAATAACATTAGGATTTTTGGACTGCCAGAAAATATTAAAGGTAACAATATTACTTCTTTTTAACAACGTGGCTCCTAAAACTTTAGATTTACCAGAAGCATTCTCTTTTGGTATCGAAAGAGCACATAGATCTATAGCTAATACTAACTCTAACAAAACTATCCTAGATCAGTTATAGTTAGATTTCTATCATCTTTGATAAAGAGATGGTTCTTAAATCTGCTTGGGCTAAAGCTCCTGTTAAGTTTAATGAGACAACTGTGCGTTTTGACAATGACTATTCTTCCATGGTAATTGCTAAAAGAAAAGTTTTTCTGCCACTAATAAGGGAGCTTAAAAAGCACAGTTTAAAACATACCTTCTGTTTCCTGCCAAGCTTAAAATCTTCCTTCCTGATGGTCCTAAGGTCTTCGATGATTTAGACTCTGCTTTACTGTTTGTCAAAGAAAAAGGATTTTGGATAAAATAGAAGAAATGGAATGGGCTAGTTCTTCATTAAAGAGATTGGCAACTGTAGCTTCCTGGAAGACTTCAGAGAAGAAGAAGGGACTAAAAACAAATGATTTGTTATATGTTTTTTTCTCTCTCATCATTTTAGTTCATTATTAATCTTTTGAATGTAGTTCCTGCATTTCCAGAAAGCCACAAATATTTTGGAAAAGATTTAATCAAAGTTATTCTCTATGTGCAAAGAAATGTTTTGTTTCATAACCAGTCAAAATGCCTGAGGATTTAATGACAGGCTGTGACTCGATTTGTTTTTCTTTCTGCAAAAACTAAGGTTAGTAATTTGATACATTTTTTTATCTTTACCTTTTTTTTCCTTCTTCTTTTATTATTTTCTTTGTTTAAACAATGACATTTTATTTAGATTATGTAGTGGGTAAAGGGTGGGGAGGGGCAGGGAGAGAACAGTAATGAAAATATCATTAATAGAATAATAACATATTTATTTCTTGTAAAAGTTTATAAGTTCTTCAAATGCTATTTCTAATTATACTTTCTTGATTATACTGCTTATGCTTGTTTGTAAATAATCTGTCATGCTTTAACTAATAATAATCAGAACTAAATAAGAGTAAATAATATGTTTTATTTTTAACTCTATTAATATAAACAGTAAGTAACATTCCATTGTATATACTTCTTACAGCTTTCTCTTACATTTTTTATTTCTGCCTCACTCCTTTTATTTTCTACTCTATTTTCTTTCTTTATTAATATATAGAAATGCTTTTGACTGTGTGGGCACAGTGAATAATAGGATTTGTATGAAAATTGAGTTGGGAGAAGAATGCTGAGTTTTATTGCTTGTTGGTAATTTTGAGTTTAATTTCACTTGCATAGAGGCTGTGATGATCTGTGGAATACATTGTGGAGGTTCTGTCATGTTTAGATGCATTTACACTGCTAAATGAATGTTTGTCACTAGTTTTTAATAAGTTTCCCGCCAAAATGTTAAGAGAGACAATCTGGGATGTGGGCTGTCTCATGCACAGTGTCTTTGAGTTACCTCAGAATCTTCAAATCACAGAATTCTCACAGAGAAACTGAAAGCAGTTAGTATAAACATTGACAAGGTTATCACACTGACACACCACAGATTCAGAAAAAATACTCTGTTCATAAAATATGTCAGTTATAATGAGTTTAAATGATGTAGTTTCTTGTAGTAAGTAAATGTCTTATTTTAGAAGGCATAAAAATGAAACATTTATTTAAATGTTTTGAAAATCTACTTAACAGCAGCATAATAATCTGTGTTAAAATTTGTGTTCCAAACATATACTTTACTATAACTCATTTAATTCATCTGATTGACAAGCATAAATAATCTTATAACTCTATTCTGGAAGAAATGTCATGTGATATATTTTAAAGCAGTAGGTTAGCATGATTGTAAAATCTGGTTACCAATATGTGTTTGCTGTGCATTATTTTGTATAAAGCAGACAGATTTATTCTAGGGACAGCAAGTAGGATAGTGCTCTACAAAGACACAACTCAGTGAGATCAGATATATATATATATATGTGTGTGTGTGTGTGTGTGTGTGTGTGTGTGTGTATGTGTGTGTGTGTGTGTGTGTGTGTGTGTGTATATGTATGTATGTGTGTGTGTGTGAGTGTGATGGCTTTTTTTCTGAGAATCTGCATAACTATCCAATATGATTTATAATAATTTCTATGAATACAATATTTTACTCTATTGACAAAATGAATGTTTGCCACAAGTTTTAATAAGTTTCCCGCCAAAATGTTAAGGGAGACAATCTGGGATGTGGGCTGTCTCATGCACAGTGTCCATGAGTTTCCTCAGAAGCTTCACTCACAGAATTTTCACAGAGAAACTGAAAGCAGTTAGTATAAACATTGACAAGGTTATCACACTGACACACCACAGATTCAGGAAAAATACTCTATTCATAAAATATGTCAGTTATGATGAGTTTAAATGATGTAGTTTCTTGTAGCAAGTAAATATCTTATTTTAGAAGGCATAGAAAATGAAACATTTATTTAAATGTTTTGAAAATCTACTTAACAGTAGCATAATAATCTGTGTTAAAACTTGTGTCCCAAACATATACTTTACTATAACTCATTTAATTCATCTGATTGACAAGCATAAATAATCTTATAACTCTATTCTGGAAGAAATGTCATGTGATATATTTTAAAGCAGTAGGTTAGCATGATTGTAAAATCTGGTTACTAATATGTGTTTGCTGTGCATTATTTTGTATAAAGCAGACAGATTTATTCTAGGGACAGCAAGTAGGATAGTGCTCTACAAAGACACAACTCAGTGAGATCAGATATATATATATATATATATATATATATATATATATATATATATATATGTGTGTGTGTGTGTGTGTGTGTGTGTGTGTGTGTGTGTGTGTGTGTGTGTGTATGTATGTATATATGTGTATGTGTATATGTATGTGTATGTGTGTGTGTGTGTGTGTGTGTGTGTGTGTGTGTGTGTGTGTGTGTGTGTATATGTGTGTGTGTATGTATGTGTGTGTGTCTTTGTTTATGTGTGTGATGGCTTTTTTTTTAGGTAATAACGAGGTGTTTCTGAGAATCTGCATAACTATGCAATATGATTTATAATAATTTTTATGAATACAATATTTTACTCTATTGACAATAATGAGTTTAAGTAAATGCTCATATACAAACAATTCAAGATTTTTTTGGAAGCTGTTGATAGAATTCACATGACAGAAAATAGATGCATCTTAATGCATGTGATGTCTGAATCATATTAATAACGTTTTGATTTAAATGAATGTTAGAACATAATTTTCTCTCCTCTTGATTTCTAACATTAAGATTATTTGAATGCTATTAGAATACAAGTGTTATATATTACATAGATCTATATAATAGTATGAACAGTCTTTAAAAAAAAAAAAAAAAAAAAAAAGTTTATTTTAGTTTATATGATGCTGTTTTACTAAATGTGTAGTTTTGTCTTGATAGATAATTGAATTGAAAACTGTTAACCTCAGTTAAATATAACTAGTATTAAATTGATAAGGTGGTAGCTGAGGTACTGCTGCTTAGGGTAGGGGGTTAACTTGTGTAGTAAATACTACTCTAAGTTGGAGTTTTCAACTCCAGGCGGGATGCAAGGTTTAATCCTTACATTAATTTCACTTGTTCATTGTTATATGTATATAGTTTTGACATCCACAATATATTTTGTACACTCATTGTCACTACAAACAAAATTGAATCCTATACAGAATCCCATAAGAGATTTAATAAATACAGCTATATTTAAAGGTACACCTAAAAGGAGATGTAACATTATTTATCTTGTTATTTGTTATTTCGATCATAAGATTCTTGAGTTTTAAAAATGCCAAATGACATCTTTAAAAGGAATTTCTTTAAACATTAATGGATTGAATAATCCATGTAAAAGGGCAAGCCTAATAAGATACATTAATCTACACAAGGCCAATCTAGTCTTCCTGCAAGAAACCCATCTCTTGAAAAAGATATTGATAAACTAGCCACTAATAAGTATACAGTATTGGTTAGTTCAGAGCACACTCAGAAAAAAAGAGGAGTGGCTATTTTATGGAATAAAAGTATGCCCATTCCTAAAACCATTAAGTCTTATCAGGATGACAAAGGAATGTTTTGTATGGTTACAATACAAATTAATGGGAAGACTTACACTTTAATTAATGTATATTGGATACCTGGAATTGGTATTAATACAGTGAAACATCATATTGATAAGATAAGATCATTCTCTATAGGGGATATTATTTTAGCTGGTGATTTTAATTGTATACTACATGAAAGTGATACTACCACTATAAAGAAAAGAAGAATTACATCTAATGCAAAACATTTAAATGATTTTGCTAATTCTTATCATTTGAATGATATTAATAATCAGATAGAGTCAAAATCATTACCATACACCTTTTTTTTCTAACAGATACAAAACTTATTCAAAAATAGATAGGGTCTTTATTTCTAACCAGATGGTAACATATTTAATTAATTCCAAAATCATTTCATGTCCTATATCTGATCATAACTCAATTGTTTTTGAATTCATGATAAAAAATACTCATAATGTTCAGATCAAAAGGATACCAGCATACTTAACTCAGCTAAAAGACTATAAAGAATTTATACTTTCAGAAGTACAACATTTTCTAGACATAAATAACACTCATGAAGTCTCCATTGTCTATGTTTGGGATGCCTTAAAATCATATCTATATGGACAAAGTATCAGATGGTATAATAATAAAAGGAAATCTTGGGATAAGGAATTGTTAGATATTCAAAGTAAACTAGACTCTTATAAACATAATAATAAAGAAAATATTATGGACAAGAAAGTTATTGAAGAAATAAACAAACTAAATGAGAAATACAAATAAATTTTAACTCATAAAGTTAAAATAACTTTAGAGAAATACAAGTTTTTGTCTTATTCAAAAAGCCCCAAATACTTACATAGACTTAAAAATAAAACAAAAAGATTGAATAAACAAAACCATATCAAAGAAATCTTTTCTCTAAGGAAAAAGAAGAATGTTTCTAGTATACCAGAAATACTGGATGAATTTAGAAATCACTTTCACAATATTAACCATAACAACATTAACATGGAACCTAAAGATAAAATAAAGGAGTTTATAACCACAAACATGAATAAAAAGCAATAAACAACAGATTAAACTATTGGACAAGAGTATTTCATATACAGAAGTTATTACACAAATAAATAAGCTTAAATCAAACAAAGCACCGGGTAATGATGGTATTATACCAGAGATATATAAAATCCTTTCTAAAACTACATATTCATTAATACATAAGGTTTTTATTCTGGCCCAAACTGAGTTAATAACCCCCATCTTGGCAATATACATTTATTTCACCAATTTTAAAACCTAATAAAGATCCAACTAGATGTTCTTCATATCGACCCATCTCATTACTTAATGTTGATTATAAAATGTTTATGAGTATTTTTGCTGATAGATTGAAGACAATTATCGGCATTATAGACATAGATCAGGCGGGCTTCATTGTAAATAGAAATACTTTTGATAATATAAGAAGAACTTTAACATTAATTGATTTTGCAAATAGGAAAAAGAAAGATTTAACACTTATTAGTCTTGATATAGGTTCAGCATTTGATTCAGTAAGTTGGGACTATCTGTTTACCTTACTGAAATGCACAAATTTCTCTGATGCATTTGTAAATTTAATTGAGCATTTATACAAAGGAGCTGGCTTATATTAAGGTAGGAACATATGTTTCACAAAAATACCCATTCTTAAAGGTACAAAGCAAGGATGTTCACTTTCTCCACTATTATTCACTTTAGTAATGGAGCCTTGGGCTAATTTGATTAGAAACAGTACTGACATAGAGGGTTTTGAAATAGAAGAAAATACAACATCAAAAATTCAACTTTTGCAGATGATGTTCTAATTACATCAGCAGGATCTAATTCTTCTATGCAGTCTTTATTTGATAAAATGATGAATTTTAAAAGTATTTCTGGTTTAATATTCAATGAAGAAAAACTAAAATACTACCTATATATACGAAAAATACTCTCTTTAGTGATTTTACTAAATATGTACCCAACTCAGGTCAGATAACTTATTTAGGTATAATACTATCTAAAGATATTAAATCTATTATATATAATAACTATAATACCTGTTTTCTTAATATACAAAATCTTTTAATACCTGGAATAATATGTTTTTACTATGGAGGAGAGACTTACAATTATTAAAATGATAATATTCCCAAGATTTTATACTTAATACAATCAATAATACTTTCACCTACAAAAATAACTATCAAGAAACTGAATACACTAATGTTAAATTTCTTATGGGCACCTAATAGACCTAGGATTGCATTAAAGAAACATACTAATAGCTGGTCTCAAGGGGTATTTCTTTTCCAGACTTTAATTTATATATTATCTCTTCTATTATAAAAGTTATCACTTTATTAATAGATCGGTCATATGTCATAAAATGGAAAGATTATTGGGAGCTAATTAGTATGCACTTCATGAAAATCTCCTTAACACATAAAAATATGATTATAAATAACTCCATGTTGTGGTTGCTAAAGGAATTTTGTACTTCACCTATTACACCTAAACATATGGTCTGTTACCCATTAAATATTATTATTAGTTATCGTAACTTTATATTCATGCACCTAAGTATAGGGAATGGAATTTTATTGTATTCCCTATAATTTATACTCAGGGTATGCTTATGTCATCTACTTCTGAAGGAGCTCATTTAGCTATAGATAATAATCTAAAGTACTGGTATCAGCTGATATCTGATAATAAAGTTAAAAATCTAGATTTCTTAAAACAAGAATTTGATCTAAGAGAAACTTGCTGGTTAGAGGTTCAGATCTTTAGACAACATATCATTGATAGAATAGATCTAATGTCTATAACAGTTAAAGAATCTATTCCAAAACTGATTGATTACTTGATAATAAATTTACAGCATAAAGTTTCTGATAAAGGTAAACTTTCATATATACATAAAATTATCAGACAAGAAACTTTTACAATGTAGATTCATACTGGAATTATTTCACCTCTATTAATGGGGACCCACCAACTCAACAAGATAAACAATATATATTGGAATCTGCTTATAGAACTACATCTTCCATTGTCTGGAGACTTTATACATGGAAATTTTTACATAGATCTTTTATACACCTTTGATGATGAAGAAAATTAATAATAAAGATAATCTATGTAAGAGATGTAATGTAGAAATTAATGCTGACTGGGCTCATATGTTTTATGACTGTATGAAGTTGAAAGAATACTGGAAGTCAATTAATGAATTTTCGCCGGCTCTTTTTACAGATAATTTCATTATTTCTAAGTCCCTTATATTATTCAACACACCTGTACCTCAATGTGTTAAAAGATTAAGCTTCCCTTGTTATGGTCTATCCTAGCAGTGGCTAGGAAAATAATAACTAGAAATTGGATTTCAGATACACCTCCTTCATTCAATGAATTTAAAAATGTTATGAATATAATGTGTCATATGGAAATAAGCACAATTAGAATGAGAACAACTAGAAAAACATCACATTTTATTGTATGGGATAATTTACAAAATTTGTTAAAAAAATTCTAATTTCAATAGCACAGCATTTTAGTTTAATTAATTGATCTGATTGTAGTGGATGTCTTTGTAAATACTTTAGTTGTTTTGTTGAATATTATAATAATACCTATTTTTAATTATTTGTATAAAATTGCTATGATATTTCTCTTATATGTTAAAACAATAAACTTGTTTTGAAAAAAAAAAAGAAAAATTAAAGGAAATAAGTTAAATAATTATTCTTTAATAATCTGGCCATATTTGCACATGGTGGTGTGTATACTGACTTCTAATCTCATTGCAGCTTAGACGTGCATGTTTGTGCAGTATGCCACCTGGCTGAGCGTGTCCCCTACTGGGGGTGTCTCCACTGATTTCTAAGCTATGTCTTCCTTCCCTGCACGTGCTTGCATGGTGTGCCACCACGCTCAGTGTGTTTTAAGAAAAATAAATGTATATAATTGTTTTGACCCCTGTTTAACCTAAAATAGGGCGAAATGCTGTTAATTATATTGTAGGCAGGTGCAATGCATCATAGCTACCCAATCACGCAGTTTGCACCTACAGCAGAACTTTATAAAGTATGCATACATGCTACATTCTGATTTTCCCCCAATACTCTGCACCATTGAAGGGCAGACATGGGAATTTTAACTGAGAGAATGCTAGGGGTGCTGCAGGTTTGTTGCACCTGTATGTGCTAGATGCTGAAGTCAATGCTGCTGCTAGCAATAGGACTAGACAGAGAAGGAGAAGAGTGTTCAGGCCCAGGGTAGCCTTCCAACAGTTACATGAGTTGGAGATTGTAGAGCACTACAGGGTGGACAGGGACATACTACAAGAACTCATTGATTTCTGCCACCCTCAAATCAGACCCAAAGCCAACAGAGGGGAACCCATCCCAGTGGAAACAAAGGTATATGTAGCCCTTAGGATACTAGCTACAGGTTCTTTCCAAAGACCTACTGGGGACATGATGGGGTCTTACAGGCATCAGCATCCAGGGTACTCCACCAATTCCTGGATGCCATGCTACCACATGCCAGTGAGCATATTTATTTTACCCTCATCCCTGAGATGAGGGCCAGCAATTTGCAACACTTCTACCATGTAGCACACTACCCTGAAGTACTGGGTGACATATATTGCACTCATGTACACATCAAGGCACCACCCGGTGGTGATGGTAGAATCTACATCAACCGCAAAGTGTACCACTCCATCAACTGCCAGGTCACGTGCAATGCCCGGAGCATTATCATAAATATATGTGTTGGCAGCCCTGGCACTTATGATGACTCCCATATCTGGCACACATCACAGCTGTACTAGATGTTTGCTATGGGGGACATCTCACAAGACGATTTACTGAGGGATTCTGGCTACACCCTGAAACCGTGGATGATAACACCTATCAGAAATGCACACACACCTGCTGAAGAATGCTATAATGAGGCACACTCACAAACTAGGAACATCATAGAGCATGTATTTGGGCTTCTGAAGTCATGGTTCCAGTGCCTCAATGTATCTGGTGGACACCTGCAGTACTCTCCAGCCACATGTGCACATACGTTCACAGTATGTGCTATGCTACACAATATGATCCTGTAGAAACAGCTCCAGCAGGATCAATGAAGGGAAGGGATACACAGCCCACCACTAGTGCCTAGGTCAGCCACAGCCACAGGAGGACTCGGAGGAGGAACCCCCTGATGATTTTCCTGTAGGCAGATGTAGGCATGCCCAGTATGCCCTGGCTTTGGCTAAGAGACAATGCATAGCATATTCACTGACAACCAAGGGCCCTAGGGACTGACAATGTACTCCTACCCACATACATATAGTAAAATTGATGCCAAGCAACTCACACAACCTGTACCCATCCATATATTGGATGTGTACTGCTTGCATTAGACAGATTCAGCCCTGAGCTACAGTTCTTTCAACTGTTGCATTTCTAAGGTAAGCCTCTAACCTACAAACTACTTGTAAAGATTACTATAATATTGTATTGTTTGTATGGATGCATTTATGCAAGGGAATATAGTGGGCTATTTCAACACAAGTGACATCCACAGTGTGCTAGTTACCCAGGCCACTAGTATGTGTTCCTTAATATTCACTAGGCATCATGGTTGGAATATGCACTACATCAGTCAAGGGAGATGTTAAACAGTGGGGGTCACATGGCAGTTGGATTACTGTGTATCCCAGCAGAACATGTGCTGTTGTTCCTCTACACCCAATACAACAGTTTTCCCATATAACCACTTTAACAATAGGTCAGCAATGGTATTTCAGCAGTCCAGGCAAACACAGGACAGTAGCATAGAAATCGATTACACATTGTATGCCTCACTTAACGCAGGAATAGCAACATAGATATGTATGCTGTTAATTGTGTGATAAACGACTGCTCTCTGGCTGGCAGCTTGTGTGGTTCAGTGGAGTAGGGAAGTTAGCATGAGTGATGCTGTTGATGGTTCAAATCTGGAAGCATCCCCATCTCTTGCATGTGAGGTATTATCATGTTGGTGTTTTCACAGACTGTCAGTCTGTGTGTGGTATAACATTATGAACCTCTGTCACATATTAATTACATCAGACAGCCAAGGGCGCTGGAACCATAGGGTGAGGTGGGAGGGGAGCCCCCCACACACTTTTGCAGCAGATCCAGCAACTTTCCAACTTATATGAAATATATACAAACTGTAACAAATGGGCCCCATCTCACAGTCCCACACCTCTCCTTGTCACAACAATCACAGTCCTTCATACAAACTCTCTGACCGCGATCGCACTACAGTGAGGAATGAAAGATTAAGAAAGGGGCACACAGTAGACTCTCTGGCATTAGGCTGGTTTCATTGTTTAACTTATTTAATTAAGTGAGTAGCTACCCACCACTATTACTTACCTACACAGTCACAGCAGTTCTATGGTTGTTACCCATTTTTCAAATGTAAATATTTTTAATTGTAGATTTTCTTTAAATGGATGAGCAGTTGTATAAGTTTGATCCACATCAATGTACACATCAAGATGATAGGCCCCAGAAGGTGCCCATTTACCTACAAGATATCAGAACACTACTAACCATTCTCCAAACACCTGACATGCTTGTCTAATTAAAAGATTACCCAATGAATGTGCTACTAGACTCACTGATATTGTCATAAATTCCCCTTATATAAATACATTTTAGAAAATACATTTAAAAAAATACATTTTAGAAAAATACATTTTAAAAAAACACACTTTAAAAAACGTACATGCAAATTTGCATTCATCCTAATAAGCAGATTAATGGATCTTCATCTGAGTGAAAATCTTATGCTATGTTCCACAGCACTTTATAAATATTTTTTCCAACTATGTTGTAATTGATAAAATGAGATATGAGTAACCTCCCCTTTTAAAAAATTATCCAAAATTGGTTTAATAGATATATGATCGCCACCTAACCTCTCTATCACAAACTCTCTTTTTTATATCTCCCCCTCTCACATTGTCTTCGACGTGTTCCAAAATACCAAATTTGAACTTTGAACATTCTTTATTGTCTCTCAACCTTATGCTGTAATAGTGATCATAAATTCTGTTACGTAGGCATCTATTTGTCACAGTTGGTACACATAGCCAAATACACTAGATTTTTACTCCTACAGTTCCCCCTATAAAAATTGATTTTAGCTTTATTAAAATTTTGCAAAGTAACAGTTAGCTCCTCATATATGTATTGGCATTGCTGACAGGTCCCACATTTACTAGTTCCCTTGCGTACCTTACTTGATTTGTTGTTGTCTTTCCTTTCCAAAAGACTTTTCATGTTGTACCCATTCTTGTGGACAAAACAGGGCTCTTTCCCTACTATTCTCAAAACTTCACTGTCAGCATATAACACTTTCCAATTTTTCTGTAGTATTTCTTTGATGTCTCTACTATGTTTGGAATGTTTTATAACACAAGCCCTTTTGAAATTTCTACTATCCAATTCCCGATCTGCTACCTGGTCTTTACTCACTGAACCTGTACCTTGTTTATTTCCCAATAAAGGCTTGTACTTGTTTCCCCATTCCTTAATGACATATTCACTAACGTCCTCAATCATTAAAATTCCTTCACCTTACACATTTCCTCCACCACTTCATTCTCTTGAGACATCATCCTGGCCACCCTGATACATTGCCCTTTTATTATATTTCTTTTTTGGGCCATTGGGTGACTACTGGTATAGTGCAAGTATGAATTACTGAACGTGTTTTTTCTATATATATTTGATTTGAACTTTCCATCTTCGATACTTATCCTAACGTCCAGGTATGGTATAGTCACCCTATCCTTATTGAAAGTAAATTTGAAGCTCTCACTACATGTGTTCAAATACGCACAAAATTCATTCAATTCATTGCTGTTACCATTCCACAATATAAATATATCGTCCAAAAATCTTAGGTAACAAGTGACATACTTGTACCATTTAGATTTGAAGACAAATTCTTTTTCCCAATCGAACACCACCAGATTGGCATATTGATTTGCTGGTGGTATTCCCCTTCAAAGTAAATATAATTGTGCGCTAACACTGTCTCCATAAATTCTAACAATAAAATACATTTTTCACTGGATATCACCCCCAAACTATTCATACTCTCGTGAAACCTTAATAGACCCTCCTCCTTGGGAATGCTGGAAAAAAGGTCTATTACATCAATGGTCACTAGCCATTCAACCCCTTTCACCAACTCAGGTTGTAATCTACCAAGAAAGTCCCATGAATCATATACTAAATGTGGTATTTTCCGTAATGCTGGTTTAAGCCATTTGTCAATCACCCTTCCCATAGGGAAGGTTTTTGCCTGACTTCCTGATATTATTGGCCTAAAAGGGGGGTCCTGTACACTCTTATGGACCTTGGGGATGCCTACAATGGTGCCTATTATTGGATGTTCTACCTTCAAAAATTTGTATAGTTCATTACTTATCCTTTCTTCCAATAGTAAATCTTCTAACATCATATCCACTTTGTGGTACCCTATATGTACTTCATTTCTTGACGATACCTTATAATTGCCAGATTTTAACAACAATTCCATGATTTTGTTTTTATAGTCACTATAATAGTACAGCACTACCCCACCCCCCTTATCCGGTTTCATAATCCGGATCCTGTTGTCTTCCTGCATCTCCTTCAATGTATTGTATTCTTCACAAGTTAGATTAAATCTTGTTCCAAACTTGCTATGCTTACTATACTTGTACAGATCATTTATCACTAATTTCTCATAGATTTCTAATATATTATTCAAGGTGGGTGTGTATGTACTCTTAGTACTAAACTCTTTGGGTGCATATGCGGTACCGTCAAACTTCACACTTAAGTTCAATTTCCTAATGTACTTCTTGACATCAAGTATACAGTCAACCAAATTAAAAGTCCCTTCAGGAATAAATTTCATCCCCTTAGAGAACAACGTGAAATGTTCTTTCCTCAGTACCACATCTGTATAATTGTATATGTGAAAGTTGTCATATGAACTCACTATCTCATTGATCTTGACAATCTTGGGGTGGTTGTTTTCGGGGATGGACCCCAAGATTTGTTTTTGTAATTGTAATTGTATTGATGACATTGCCCCCCCTCCCCCCCATGAATTCTCCCCTCCCTCTCGAATACCCCATGTGGTCCCCTTCCCACTCTTGATGTCTCTCTAAAAAAGCTTCACCACATGATTTCCCCTCATAATGGTTATAATGATTGTCCCTGTATTTGTAATTATTATACCTCTTGGGTCTCTGATAACTGTGATTGACCCCCCCAACATATCCACTCTTCTTGACTCCCTTGAATTTGTCCTGCTGGTGATTGTTCCTACTCTTTTCCCACATATACACATCACCTTTTTTGTACTGCTCTATGTCTCTATTAAGTTTATTACATTTCCGTTCATACTGTTTTTCAAGAATGCCAGCCACCCAACTAAACTGGGATTCATAGTACATTTCGAATTCCTCATACATTAAATCATGGACAATGATATCATTCAAATCATCTAACTCGGTTAATAACATGCAAATCCTTTTGTCATTACACTCCATTATAAACTTTATAAAGGAAAACCCAAAGCCATCAAATAACTTGTTACATTCATATTTACTATTTTCATCCATTATGACCCCCATAGGGATCTTGAAAAACCGCAGCCCCATAGGCACTACTTTATTGTCCAAACATTTCTTTAAATAGTTGTTATCCAGTTGTAAGCTTTTCAAAGCTTTAAGCTTCTTACCAAACAAAAAAATAGTGTTTTTTAAGCTTTTTTCACCTGTTCCACCATCATGAGCATTTTTGATAACTGCATCACTCCCATTAACTCCAAACTCGTACTGCCCTTCTAGAAAAGTATGATAGTTGTATCACGCATGAGGAGTGTGAGAAAAAGTTTGTTTAACAGTACCTTTATCTCTCCCTTTAAGTCTTTAGGGACAGTTTGTTGACACATATAATACCCCTTCCGATCCGTTCCTACTGGCTCCTGGTATTGATTTCTCCTGTCCAAGGTCCTCGGAATGCGATCTACTGGAAGCCGGCTTTTCTTTAGAGATCCCATCCGAACGGTCGCCATTGTGCGCCTCACATCCCTCCAGTCTATGCGCCTCACATCCCTCTAGTCTGTTTCCTCCACGCGTCGACGTCATCTGTTTCACATTAGCAGCTGTAGAGTTAGGTTGTGACATGAGTTCTATCAATCTTGTTAGCTCACCACGCATAATGGCCATTTCCGACTGCAAACATTTTATTTCATCTCTCCTTGGTGAAAAAATAGACGGTAACTCGTCCAGTGAGTCCATGTTCGCCCCCCTCAACAGATAACACTTCAAAACTAGGAACAGTCCACAAATGATAAACAAAAAACCAGCAAAGTTCCTAAAGTGCAATGCCCAGCACAAAAGGCACTTGTAGACACGTCAGGTATCTTCAGAAGTTTATTACACATCAAGGTTAATGACTTCTTCAGAACACTACTAACCATTCTCCAGACACTTTTATATAATTAATACATCACATGACCCTATACATTCAAACACCTGACATGCTTGTCTAATTAAAAGATTACCCAATGAATGTGCTACTAGACTCACTGATATTGTCATAAATTCCCCTTATATAAATACATTTTAGAAAATACATTTAAAAAAATACATTTTAGAAAAATACATTATCAGAGTTATCAGAGACCCAAGAGGTATAATAATTACAAATACAGGGACAATCATTATAACCATTATGAGGGGAAATCATGTGGTGAAGCTTTTTTAGAGAGACATCAAGAGTGGGAAGGGGACCACATGGGGTATTCGAGAGGGAGGGGAGAATTCATGGGGAGGAGGGGGGGGCAAGATCATCAATACAATTACAATTACAAAAACAAATCCTGGGGTCCATCCCCGAAAACAACCACCCCAAGATTGTCAAGATCAATGAGATAGTGAGTTCATATGACAATTTTCACATATACAATTACACAGATGTGGTACTCAGGAAAGAACATTTCACGTTGTTCTCTAAGGGGATGAAATTTATTCCTGAAGGGACTTTCAATTTGGTTGACTGTATACTTGATGTCAAGAAGTACATTAGGAAATTGAATTTAAGTGTGAAGTTTGAAAGAGTTTAGTACTAAGAGTACATACACACCCACCTTGAATAATATATTAGAAATCTATGAGAAATTAGTGATAAATGATCTGTACAAGTATAGTAAACATAGCAAGTTTGGAACAAGATTTAATCTAACTTGTGAAGAATACAATACATTGAAGGAGATGCAGGAAGACAACAGGATCCGGATTATGAAACCGGATAAGGGGGGTGGGGTAGTGCTGTACTATTATAGTGACTATAAAAACAAAATCATGGAATTGTTGTTAAAATCTGGCAATTATAAGGTATCGTCAAGAAATGAAGTACATATAGGGTACCACAAAGTGGATATGATGTTAGAAGATTTACTATTGGAAGAAAGAATAAGTAATGAACTATACAAATTTTTGAAGGTAGAACATCCAATAATAGGCACCATTGTAGGCATCCCCAAGGTCCCAATAATATCAGGAATAAACCAGCATTAATACCACATTTAGTATATAATTCATGGGACATTCTTGGTAGATTACAACCTGAGTTGGTGAAAGGGGTTGAATGGCTAGTGACCATTGATGTAATAGACCTTTTTTCCAGCATTCCCAAGGAGGAGGGTCTATTAAGGTTTCACGAGAGTATGAATAGTTTGGGGGTGACATCCAGTGAAAAATGTATTTTATTGTTAGAATTTATGGAGACAGTGTTAGCGCACAATTATATTTACTTTGAAGGGGAATACCACCAGCAAATCAAGGGAGTTGCTATGGGGGCAGCAATCTGGTGGTGTTCGATTGGGAAAAAGAATTTGTCTTCAAATATAAATGGTACAAGTATGTCACTTGTTACCTAAGATTTTTGGACGATATATTTGTATTGTGGAATGGTAACAGCAATGAATTGAATGAATTTTGTGCGTATTTGAACACATGTAGTGAGAGCTTCAAATTTACTTTCAATAAGGATAGGGTGACTATACCATACCTGGACGTTAGGATAAGTATCGAAGATGGAAAGTTCAAATCAAATATATATAGAAAAAACACGTTCAGTAATTCATACTTGCACTATACCAGTAGTCACCCAATGGCCCAAAAAAGAAATATAATAAAAGGGCAATGTATCAGGGTGGCCAGGATGACGTCTCAAGAGAATGAAGTGGTGGAGGAAATGTGTAAGGTGAAGGAATTTTTTAGGGAGAGGGGTTACCCTATTGACATGATTGAGGACGTTAGTGAATACGTCATTAAGGAATGGGGAAACAAGTACAAGCCTTTATTGGGAAATAAACAAGGTACAGGTTCAGTGAGTAGGATAGTAGAAATTTCAAAAGGGCTTGTGTTATACAACATTCCAAACATAGTAGAGACATCAAAGAAATACTACAGAAAAATTGGAAAGTGTTATATGCTGACAGTGAAGTTTTGAGAATAGTAGGGAAAGAGCCCTGTTTTGTCCACAAGAATGGGTACAACATGAAAAGTCTTTTGGAAAGGAAAGACAACAACAAATCAAGTAAGGTACGCAAGGGAACTAGTAAATGTGGGACCTGTCAGCAATGCCAATACATATATGAGGAGCTAACTGTTACTTTGCAAAATTTTAATAAAGCTAAAATCAATTTTTATAGGGGGAACTGTAGGAGTAAAAATCTAGTGTATTTGGCTATGTGTACCAACTGTCCAGGTTTTTACGTAGGCATGACAAATAGATGCCTACGTAACAGAATTTATGATCACTATTACAGCATAAGGAAAAAAGATGAAAACAATGCCCTGTGGAAGCATTTGAGAGACAATAAAGAATGTTCAAAGTTCAAATTTGGTATTTTGGAACACGTCGAAGACAATGTGAGAGGGGGAGATATAAAAAAGAGAGTTTGTGATAGAGAGGTTAGGTGGCAAATTAGGCTAAATGCCTCTGAATACCCGGGAATTAATGATCATATATCTATTAAACCAATTTTGGATAATTCCGGGTACGCATAGGCAGTATGAGTTTTTAAAAGGGGAGGTTACTCATATCTCATTTTATCAATTACAACATAGTTGGAAAAAATATTTATAAAGTGCTGTGGAACATAGCATAAGATTTTCACTCAGATGAAGATCCATTAATCTGCTTATTAGGATGAATGCAAATTTGCATGTACGTTTTTTAAAGTGTGTTTTTTTAAAATGTATTTTTCTAAAATGTATTTTTTTAAATGTATTTTCTAAAATGTATTTATATAAGGGGAATTTATGACAATATCAGTGAGTCTAGTAGCACATTCATTGGGTAATCTTTTAATTAGACAAGCATGTCAGGTGTTTGAATGTATAGGGTCATGTGATGTATTAATTATATAAAAGTGTCTGGAGAATGGTTAGTAGTGTTCTGAAGAAGTCACGTTGTGATGAAAGCGCTTAACCTTGATGTGTAATAAACTTCTGAAGATACCTGACGTGTCTACAAGTGCCTTTTGTGCTGGGCATTGTGCTTTAGTAACTTTGCTGGTTTTTTGTTTACCTACAAGATGTCGATGTTTAGTTTATTCATTGAAAATCATCCAATTTACCATTGATTTTTAGTCACATAAAATGTTATCACTTAATCATACTTAAAAGAGAAATGCTCAGACAAAAAGGTATACTCCCAATCTGGTATTCTACCATAGCAATACCAGTTCATGGACCGAATAATTGCAGTCAAAAATAAAAATTGATATTTAGTAAAACCAATTCTAGATTAGTGCCCATGGCTACTGCCACTGTACAGACTGCGCAGGGTAAATTTTCCCAATCCCCACACCCTCCACTATAGTTCAATATGCGAATGTGCGATCTCCCTAATCAGAAGGAATATATGAATACTATCTCTGTTGACTGTTGTAAATTTAGTGTCTTCTTCTCACAAACAACTATGCTATAGCCGATGAGGATGTCATTCATAAGCTTGTAAAATAAATGCAATAACTTAATCACGGACAAGTCACAGCCTTAGATTCTCTGTCTGTAGTGCACACTCTCAACATATGATAAACAGCACATGCATATTTGACTTGAGTTGACTGTGCCTGCCTGCTTTTGTTGACTGGGATAGCCCACCTGACTGGGTAAACATGCTGCCGGAAGAGTCCACGTTCCAAGAAAAAAAAAGGCTCCAAGAAGTCTCAAGTCTGTATGAGCACAAGACTAACACAATGGAAGGGTGCAAGGTGATGAAAGCCCTGGGGGTGAACTGAACATCACACCAGATTTCTACATTTTTTTAATTTTTTTTAATTTAAATTTCTTTTCTATTAGAATCAGATTAAGCTCCAGTAGCTCACACTGTTGTGCTCTGTCTGCCTCTTCTGCTGGCTAGTGGCTCCCTCAACTAACTTCCACTTGTGTGGGGCAGGGGGGGGTTCAACTTCAAATTCAGGGGACTGGGCATACTGCACTAAGCAAGTGCATTGGTCTGTCATCCCCCCCCCCCCACCTCAGCCTGACTAACTTAATAGTTCAGTCTGGTCAGGGTTCAGTGGCAGGTCACTGGTGTAAACATTTCCAGATCCCAGTAGTTAAAGCTGTTGTTGTTGTTGTTGTTGTTGTTGTGTTCTTTCTGTGACTGTGACTTTATAAAAAATCCAGACCTCCTTTCCTCCAATCAGTTGAGAGTGACTTGAGTGAGTGAACTGAATACTTTTGAATTTTGTTGTTTCTTTTCAATTTTTGCTTGTGCCGTGCATAATATACATAGACAAAGTAAGTAAGCCTTGGGGGAAAGTATTCATTTTTGATGTAATTTTGATTTTGCTTATATTGGAAAGGTCATTGGGGAAAATGCTTCATTTTTGTGCTTGTGCATAGATGATGGGAAAGTAATTAAGGGAACCTTCTCCTTGGGGGAAGTGATTCATGTTGAGTTGATGTCATTTGGTAGTGATTGTGCATACATGGTTGGACAGACTACTGAGAGGATTGTTAGGGGAAATGTTTAATTTCTGGTGCTTGTCCATACATGGACAGATACTGAGAGGATTATTAGGAGAAATGTTTAATTTCTGGTGCTTGTGCATAAATGAACAAACCTGACTGAAGGGCCCATGTCATTGGAGAAAATGTGTCATTTTAGTGCTTGTGCATACATGGACAAACCTGACTGAAGGGGTCATTGGAGAAAATGTGTCATTTCATTGCTTAATGCTTGTGCATACATGGACAAAGTGAAGGGGTCGTTGGGAAAAATGTTTAATTTCTGTCCTTGTGCCTACATAGATGGACATAAAGGAACCTTGAGAGAAATTATTCATTTTGATGTCATTTGGTGCTTACTACTATGCACACAAACACACTACTGAAGAAGACGTTGGGGAAAATGCTTTATTTTTGTGCTTGCTCATACATGGAAAAGTAATTAAGGGAACTTTGGGGCAAATGATTCATTTTGATGTCATTTGCGAGTGCTTGTGCATACATGCACAGACTTCTGAGAGGGTTGTTAGGGAAAATGTTTCATTTTTTGGTGCTTATGCAAACATGGACAATCCTACTGAAGGGGTCATTGGAGAAAAAGTTTCATTTTTTTTCCAAAAACTTCTTATTGAGATTTTTAGATATGCAATCAAACAAAAGGAAAGACAAAAGTACACTTAGCACCAATGGATATAACAACAATTACAAGAAAAAATAAAAACTTAACAAGAGTGAAAAAAAAAACTTAAAAAAAAAACTATATACATTATATACAGTAGAAGTCACATCTATTAGGTTAAGTTTTCATAGCAAGACAAAGAAGATGATGGGGGGAGTGTCTTATATTATCTGTAGGTGAAATATACAGACTCCCTCCCCCGGATTTACTAAACTTCTGTGCAGGACTAATTAAGTCCTGCACAGAAGCGGCAGTTTAAGAGGAGGACGGCAGCGCGTCATGCATATTAATGAAGGTACACTGCCTGAACTCCAAATGCTACAGTACAGTCAAATAAAACAAAGAAACCCTATTATTTATTTGCTTTAAAACCCCGAGTACAGCTAATCATAGGTGCGCGGGTTTTCCCATCGCCTAGCTATGGTTAAAGTAACCGAAGAGGCTGAAGAGGATAACAAAGAATATATATGCAAATGAAGCAGCACAGCAATAGTGGAGTGGTTAGAGCATCAGCCTAATGAATAGGCATTCCCGGTTTGAGTCCCACTGCAGCACAAATCATTTTCCATGGGAAATCTGTATATGAACATAATTTTACATCATTTCACCATATAACCTACAGAATAACAATTAAATGTGAACTGGAGTACTACATGAAAAGCACATGTGAACTGTTACTGTCATAATGAATAAGGCACATGTACGCAGGTCTAAGCACAAATAAGCAGTGGTAAGCATGTCCAAGTGCCTTTGTGCAGGGGTAAGCATTGCCCACACAGAGTAAGCAAAGTAGAAGCTAATGAGTATAAGAAACTGTAACTGGAGGTTAGCAGTGCTTACCATTGCTCAAACCCACGCAAACCCGCTTATAACTGCATTAAAGTGCCTTAAACACTCTGGACCCAACAGCCCAAGTTCAGCACAGCAACAAAATACACTGCCTCAGCAAGGCTAAAACCCCAGACCCTGTACACTATAGTCAATCACTAATCCATCATAGCAATAGATAAGAGAGATTAAGGCCATACATCCCATACACCCACATGGATTTTGATATATACATATATATATATATATATATATATATATATATATATATATATATATATATATATATATATATATATATGTGTGTGTGTGTGTGTGTGTGTGTGTGTGTGTGTGTATGCAGACATATACATATATATATATATATATATATATATATATATATATATACATATACATATACACACACATATATATATATATATATATGTGTGTGTGTGTGTGTGTGTGTGTGTGTGTTTGTGCGTAGATAAACACAGACATACAGCTATGATAAGAAACAGCACACAAGAATGACGTATGTTCACAGGCTATGCCAATGGAAGTGAGGTGCCCAAGCAAGAAACATGTATACGTAGCATCACCCCCCCCCCCCGCCAGCCAGAGGAAACATACACACAAACCCACAAACAATGTAAATAGTCCACTGCTTCCCAGACCACAGGCAGGATACAACCAGGGGGGTACACAGTGCACCCGTGAAATCTAAACTTGGAACACAGACAGGAGCGTCCCTTGCGGGAAGCCCCAAAAATGTACATATCATGCAAGGAAGCCGATGCGACGACCATTCTGGCTGGGGTGTGTACATACCTGGAATACAAGTGTGGGAAAGCCTGATGACCCATGAGTCCAGACAACGTACGACATGGGTCCCGTGAAGTGGAGAGTAGGCAGCGTGTACTGGTGAGTTCAGACCTGAAATTCACCCAGAGTAAGGATGAGTGCTGTAGAGGAAGTGCGGGTGAGGGAACTATGGGTAGCTAGTTATGGGTCTAGGTATGCAGGTGCTGGCTGATGTGGGTCTATATGGACAGCCCCAGGGATGTAAGCAAAAGTGTTCATTAGGTAGAGGCATCACCCAACGAGCAGCCACACCCACTATGAGTCCCATTGCAGCAAAGTCTAATCTACATGATAAGGAATGGAATAACCAGATGTAAATGTATACATGTAGAGGTATGTGTGTGTATATCTACCCATAGCTACACGGAGATATACCTCTCCCTCTCCGAAGTACAAATGTATACATACAGAGACAGAATACATATACATACCCACATATAGATATATACATATGCAGACACCCATATACCCATATGTCGTTAGATATATATAGACAGCAATATATAAATATATACATGTATGCATACATATACACATATATCTGTATATAGTAATGTGTATATATATATATATATATATATATATATATATATATATATATATATATATATATGTGTGTGTGTGTGTGTGTGTGTGTGTGTGTGTGTGTGTGTGTGTGTGTGTGTGTGTGTGTGTGTGTGTGTGTGTGTGTGTGTAAATATACATATGTATATAGCTAGGATATGATACAGCAGTTACGAATTGCATATGTTCACAGGCCGTGTAAATGGGGGTGAGGGGTCCAATCAACAAATATGTAACACGTGGCATCAACCCTCCCTCCCCAGTTAGACTGGTGAAACATACAGACACACAATAAAAGTAAATACACCACTGCTTCCCGGACTACAGGCAGGATACTACCAGTGGGAGAGACCTGCCAAGTCTAATCTTGAAACAAAGACATGTATGTCCCTTGTGGGACACCCAAAAAGTAAAACATTTTTGGGTTTTCTGACAATTACACCGATGTCGAATGGCAGGCCACACATGTTCCCAGTGTACAAGGTAGGGGAAGCCTGATGATCCATGGGGCGAGACAACATACGTGATGGGTCCCAAGAAGTGGGGAGTGGGTACAGTGTACTAGGGTGGCCAGCCCTGACCTGCACCCGGAGTAAGGAAGAGTGCCAAAAAGGATGTGCTGTTTGGGAACCATGGGTATGAAATTATGGGCCTAGCTTAGCAGGTGTTGGCTGGAGAGGGTCTATGTAGACCGCCCCAGGGATGTAAGCAATAGTGTGCATTGGGCAGGGCCACCGCCCAATGGACAGTCACTCCCACTACGAGTCCCACTGCCTCACAGTCTATTGTACATGGCAAAGAACGGAATAACCAGATGTAGATGTAGAACTGTAGTGGTGTGTGTGTGTGTGTGTGTGTGTGTGTGTGTGTGTGTGTGTGTGTGTGTGTGTGTGTGTGTGTGTGTGTGTATATATATATATATATATATATATATATATATATATATATATATATATATATATATATATATATACATATATACACCCATACCTACATGGAGTGAAACCTCCCCCTCTTCATAGTACAAATGTGTACATACAGAGACAGAATATAATTATATACCCACATATAGAGATATACATATGCAGACACCCATACAGCCATATGCCGTTAGTCATATATATACAGCAATATCTATATATATATATATATATATATATATATATATATATATATATACACACACACACACATACATATATATATATATATATATATATATATATATATATATATATATATATATATATATATATATATATATATATATATATATATATATATATATATATATATGTATATAGATATGTAGAAATATATATGTATATATGTGTGTAAACATACACATACATATAGCTAGGATATTAATAGAATTATGTATTTAAATTAAATCTGTTAATCGGGTAAGTCTGGCTGAGCTATTGGCTCATTTACAGTAGAGACCGGGAGAAAGGCTCCTCAGGACTAGAAAACAGTATATTAAATAGTAGTACATATATATATATATATAAATATAAATATATATATATATATATATATATATATATATATATATATATATATATATATATATATATATATATATATATATATATATATATATATATATATATATATATAGATATATACATATATAGATAGATATGATACACCAGTTAAGGATTACATATGTTCACAGGCCATACCAATGGGGGGAGGGGTCCAATCAACAAACATGTAACACATAGCATCAATCCACCACCTAGACAGGTGAAACATACAAACACATGATACAAGTAAACACACCACTGCTTCCCAGACCACAGGCTGGATACTACCAGTGGGAGAGACCTGCCACATCTAATCTTGAAACAAAGACATCAATGTCCCTTTTGGGATACCCCAAAAATTAATTATAATCGGAGTCAGTCCCTTTAATGATTTATCCAACCAGGCTGTATACATACATGGACCTGTAGGTTGTGCAAGCCTGATGACCCATGGGTCGAGATGACGTACGACATGGGTCCTGACACGTGGAGAGTGGGCAGTGTGTAGTTGTGTGGTTAGACCCCACCTGCACCCACAGTAAGGACGAATGCTGTAGAGGAGGGGCAGGTGGGGGAACTATGGGTATGCAATTATGGGTCTAGGTGTGCAGGTGTTGGCTGGTGCAGTTGTATTCAGACCACCCCAGGTCTGTCAGTAATATTGCAAATTGGGCAGAGTTTACACCCATACTTCTCAACCTCTAAGAGCTAAACCACTGGACAGAACCTAAACTGTTGGGATGACAAGTAGAGACAGATAGCACATATTCCACTTAAAACCTTTGAAAGCTGATAAAAGAATAGGTTATGCATTAGCATGACATGTCTGAAGGATGTGGAGTCGTAAACCCAATTACTTGTCTGTATTTAATGGTGTCACTTCCCAGGTATTTGCCAGACAGGTGCGGATTGTAAGAGGAACACACCAATATTATGAAGCAAGCGCTGGACAGGCCATGGATTCCGTACAGTCAAAAGGCATTCTTACGCCTAACGGGCAGCCATTCCAGATATGAGTTTCATTGCAGCACAGTCTAGTGTACATGGCAAAGTACGGCATAACCATATGTGTTGTTGCATTACCCACTACACAACACCTACGACCACACTGTAGGCATGTAAGTAGATGTAATAGGCATAGCAAGATATTATTGTAGTCCCCACTCCCACTCAGGGGTGAGAGTGTCGAACGCAAACACCAAATGCAGTGCATATGCACAGCTGTTGTCATAGACAACATGGCCATCTGTGGACCTTCCCTGGAGCCATCCTGCACATCCCTGGATAATCCCCTACTAACACCCCCCTTTGTGCCCCATGCGCACCATGTACCTATCAGACCCTGTTCCATTCCTCTTAATGTCTACGGGTACACGTAGGTGACACCCTCTTCCCCCACTATATTGCCAGTATCTGGAACCCCAACCCACATGTTGTATCACAGCTGTTCCACAGGACACATGTAACTAACACATGAAGGAACACCACAAGAACACCTGGAGCAGCACAGGCTCACCACCTTGCGAAACCCTCCTCCCCAACTCACACTCTATACCACTACATCAACTAGTGAGACCGACACCTCTTGTCCTGCCTCGCATACATATCCCAACATCTGACATACCTTCCCTATTGCTCCCCATCCAATTATACCTACTGTTTATTATACAGTTACAATGTCACCCCCACTACCCACCTACCTACTCCCTAGCTATTCACCTCTACTGTACTACACAGGTATGGAATATGTACACCTACCCCAAATACCTGCATGTAACCTATCCTGACCTGTGAAACAGGAATCCAACTGCACCTTAAACTGACCTTTTTCAACAGTCATACCTGACATGTGAACCTGACCTAAGCATGGATAATA